>NC_048221.1:75737054-76037054 GCF_002007445.2 Ailuropoda melanoleuca | reverse complement strand
CTTGCAAAAACAATGGCATGTGCAGGGACGGGTGGAACAGATATGTCTGTGATTGTTCCGGAACAGGCTACCTTGGCAGGTCCTGCGAGAGAGGTAGGATTCCAAAAACCAAGCCGCTGACTCCCCTGAGATGAAAGAGTGTATTAAATGTTGACCTCAGACCTTAAACTGACCATGGGAGCGTAATGTGTGCTCTGCTGATGAGCTCCCTGCAGGCCAAGCAGCCATGATGAGCACACTACTGATGAGTCCTAAGTGATTTTCAGAGGGGCTGATTCTGGGAAGACACAGGTTGGAGTATACTGCAGGAAGAAATATTTGAGTCTTCCATGTCCTCTAGAGTATGAAGTATCTAAGTATCTAAGAGTATCTAAGATGTATAATCGACAACAACCACTGTCTTTTTTGCCCAGTTTTTAATTTCAGGACCCTAGAAAATAAAGAAGGTATGAATTAGAGATATTTATGGCATCCAGTGCTAATATCCATGACCCGAACAAGAGCATGTGAGGCACCTTCCCTAACATTGTGGTGTGAGACTGCAGTCAGCCTGCTTATGTCACTTCAGTCCGCTTCCCCACGTTAGAACTTTAGAAAGTAAGGTGACTTTCAGTCGTCTAATTTACACTGGCAGTTTCAGAAGTGTACCATAATTTCAAAGACACTTACCTTTTCCTAGGACCTGAGTGACCACAGAAGATGTATTTACCTCTACAGTGTTAAGGCTCCAGTGTGTCTGCTGAGCTGCTGAACAGTGGCCTCCCTTTCTTCTCTAGTAGGAAACACAGCCCACATTTTTTTTTTCTTTTCCTCTCCCATTAGAAGGAGAAGAATAAGGATTAAAGGAAGAGTGAAGAGTGAGGACAAACCACTGTTTGCAGACTAAAGGGGGAACAGGAGAGAAACAAAGTCCTCCCGTAGACCTAAGAGTGCCAGATAAATGCTTTAGTCACTATACCCATTGCCACTCATCTTCGACCATGGAACAAAAAAATCAATACGGAAAACCATTCGATGAAGTTGTTCTATTGTTCTCTCAAGCTTCAAATAACATCACTGAGTTAGATATTTAGCCTGAAAGCACCTGGCATGTATTGTTTAAACCACGTACATTTAGTCTTCTTTCCCCCTTTCCATCCTGAAATTAATTTGCTTAAACTCGCACTTCCTAGAGAACAAAAACAGTGATTTTCTAGAATTCAAAGTTGAGATGTGACTTCAGTTCTTTGTCTTTTTTTTTTTTTTAAAGATTTTATTTATTTATTTGACAGAGATAGAGACAGCCAGCGAGAAAGGGAACACAAGCAGGGGGAGTGGGAGAGGAAGAAGCAGGCTCATAGCAGAGGAGCCTGATGTGGGGCTCGATCCCATAACGCCGGGATCACGCCCTGAGCCGAAGGCAGACGCTTAACCGCTGTGCCACCCAGGCGCCCCAATAGTTCTTTGTCTTAATACGTGGTACAGCTTATCAGTTCTATTATGAATGTTGATCAACATTAAAAAATAATAATAATTTAATAACATAATAATGATCTTAAATTACCAACCAAAATACTGCCACTGTTCCACACTATACAGTTAGATATGTCAATAGATGGGTAAGTAGTTTAATCAACCAGATTCATTCATTCTCCTAGTACTGAATTGCAATTCCTATAAATTGTGGTTGGAGGCTAGCTATTTCTGTGTAGTGTCACTCGGAGGGGGTATATTCCCTGGGAATTCCCTCTTCTCATTTACCCCTCAATTTCAGTTTGTTTCAATAGTTTGGTCTTTGGAAACTGGCAAAAGGGGCCAACAACCACCAAAAAGGCAACAAAGTTTGTAAGGTATATTACAAGTTAGACATAATGGGAAATTTGCAGACCTGTATGATTTAAGCTGTTGTTTTCTTTTTAATCACTCAGAGAGCTGCCAGCATTTTGATGCCTCCTGCTTATGTGAAGCTAGAAAAGGATATAACCCAACTGTCACACAGATTACAAAAGCCTTCAGTTAAATATGCGTGGTGTACCACCCTGTGGCAAGATCCCGCTACTACATATGGCAGAAATAAAAATAGAAATTGTCAAGCTTCCTGAGCTAGAATGAGGGAAAGGGAATATTTATATTTTGCAATAATTAGAAGGAGGGGTGGCAAGCATATGTAGATTTGCAAATGAGAATTTAATAGCAAGCTTCATCACTGGGATTCGGCATACATTTTTATCTGACAGGTGGCTAGAAATTTCTGCAGATTTCTTTGTCTCCAGGTTGGTTGTGTGTTGAGGGAAAAATGGTCATTTTTGTGTGATTTTTGTTTCCAGACTACCCAGCATGTTGTTAGAAGTCTTTGTTTTTCAGAATTAATTTCCTCGCTCACATTATGGTATCTCCGGAGAACAGTGGTGATGTGGGATGCTTGTCATGCTCAATACCACAGAATTTGGCTTCCGTCCAGTTCCCAGTTATGCCCTAGTTCAGTCAACATAAGATCGTGCCCAACCCTTGAGGTTTCCAATTCAAAAGAAAGAGCTTTGACTGTGGTTCTTCTCCAGATACACTCTAATCACATAAGGCTGTAAATCACCTAAGAGTTGATTGACAACTTCTGAAATTAAAAAAAAATAAATAAATAAAGATACTAATAGTCTCTATCTTACTATTATTGAGCAATAATTGATAATTTATAAAGATTATTATTCATAGTAATTAAAAAGTATGGTCCAGTCCTTGGATAATGCAGTGTGAGGAATAATATTGTAGTCACATTACTACAGGAAATTTTTATTCTGTATTAAGTAAGCAAAGGAATTTATAAGAAAGAATGGAGTATTTGCTGACTTAGGCAACTAGGAAAACAGTATTTTATGTGTATCGATCCCATAAGGAAGAGTAATACAGAAATAGTGTTCAACTGAATATAAATTAAATTCATCATTTTCCCTCCCACTTTATTTTTAATGAAGCTGAGAATTTGTGGAGACTTGGCCGTGTAGAAATTATTCTTGGTTATGTGTATATGTTGTAATCAGAGGTCTGCTTTATACTTGTTTGTTAAAACTCTAACAGATGGAGGGACAGATGTCAGAGCAATATAATTTGGCTCCCTGTCTGATTTTCATCGTTGCACACAATATGTGACTGCCTTTCGGCAAAACGGAGTACAGGTGTACACTTTAGACGGCAAGAAGGAATCATACAGAAAAGCAGATTTATCAAACTTAACGACAAGGGGGAAGGAGATCCAGGAGACAAAGCTGAAACTTTCTTCTCCCCCTGTGGGAAGTGTTGTCTTGGAATTAGCCTTTTAAAGTACTCTTTTGTGTTCTAAGTGGTAAAATAATTTTACTAATCTGAAAGGATGCTGCCAGATAGCATAACCTTCAAATGTCAGAGTGTTGTTTACCATTTATTTGGCAACTATAGACTCCAACCTTGTGCATTTTCCATTGCTTGTCTAATTAAACATTAACTCTAATTATGAGGAATCATTTAGGTGTTCATTTGTCGTTTATCAACAAGTTATTTTCACATTGGGAATTATTTAAAATGTACTCAAGTTTTATTACTTCACTATGTTATTTCATTCCTGCAGTTTTTTGGAGAGTGTCATAGGCTAATGACTTGATTATTTTCCTACTTTGGATTGTATTTCATACTACCTTGATGATCCATTGTCAGTCATCTCTCTTTCTGGAGGGATGTTCCCCCTCCTCAGTTTTTAATCGGATTAAGCTGCATTTTATAGAAGATTATAAAACCATTTTAAAAATGTGATTATTGAATAATAGGCACTAGATTTATAGACCAAATAAATAGAAGAAAACTAACATTTCAGTTCTTTTATCAAAGATACCAAAGAACTGAGCAATTGATAATGACTTTTAAATGCTTATTCAGGCGTTTGTTGCTCTGTAGATATGAACAATGACTGGCTCTAGTTTAGGCAAAGAAATAGTAAAGATCAACTCTCCTTTAATATTATACAAGAAACATGTTTTTTCTAGATTTCACGATAGCTTGATTTATTTATTTATTTGAGAGAGAGAGAGAGAGCATGGGTGCAGGGTGGGGAGGAGCAGAGGGAGAGGGAGAGAAAGAATCTCAAGCAGACTCCCTGCTGATCACAGAGCCTGATGCAGGGCTCAATCTCACAACCCTGAGATCACAACCTGAGCTGAAACCAAGAGTCAGATACTTAACTGACTGACCCACCCAGGCTCCCTTAATTATTTTTTGAGTAAAGGACTACTAGCTTTTCTTTTAGGAAACTTATCTAATAACAAAAATATGTGGTATAATATAGAACCACTGCATTTTAAAAGGATCATCCTTTCTTTTCTCAAAGTCAGGTCTGTGCCTAGCAACAAGACTGGTATCTTGATAAATGGACCTGTTTCCTAGTCTGTCGATTGTGGTACAGTATGTCCTTCAAAGCAGACTTCAGCAGATATTTTGTTCACATACTTTACCAAAATTAGATTCCACTTACAATAGGCAGAGTAGATACTTCACTTCTTTAGTGAGCATTTATGTAACCTCAGTATCCAAACTGAAATAAGCTCTTTCATACATCTTCAGTATCAAATGCAATCATTAATTCAGTTAAGTACGTACTGCAGCTCTCCTGTGTGCCTGGCCCTTTCCAGGGCCCTCAGCTGCTGCTAGAACAACATATAGGAGAGCTTAACCCCTGCCCTCATGACACTTACATTCTAAAAGGTAAAACAAATAACATTATACAAACAAATAAGAAATGGTAATCATTAAAAAAAATGAATAAGTAAATATGGAATAACTGGAAGAGGGATTAATGGGGTGCTTGGAGCAGACCTCTTAAAGTCCCATTTGACCAGAGACCGCAGTGCCAAAGGAACCAGCCATGTTGAGATTTAGGGTTAAGCCTTTCAAGACAGAGGAATCCAGGGGCACCTGGGTGGCTCAGCCGTTAAGCGTCTGCCTTCGGCTCTGGTCATGATCCCAGGGTCCTGGGATCAAGCCCCGCATCAGGCTCCCTGCTCAGTCGGAAGCCTGCTTCTCCCTCTCACACTCCCCTAGCTTGTGTTCCCTATCTCACTGTCTCTCTTTGTCAAATAAATAAATTTTTAAAGTCTTAAAAAAAAAAAAAAGACAGAGGAATCCACTAGTGCAAGTATTGAATGAGGGATGAAATCAGTGTTGCTGGAGTTCACTAAACAAACAGCAGAGAAGCTGAAAGCTGAGGCCATTGAGAAGGGCTGGGGCCAGATCATAGAGAACCTTAGAAGTAGAAAAGGAGTACAGCTTTTATACTAACTGCAGTGGAAAACTATTGGTGGGAAGTGAGGAGACATAATTTAAGGAACGTAGGGATATAATCTGATTTTACTTTTTTTAAAAGTTTGGCTTGGCTGCTGTGTAGAAATGGGGAAACCACTGGGGGAGCTATGTTAGTGGTCTAGGTGGGAGATGGGAGCGGAGTCAGAGATAGTTTCGTGGTAAGGGTAAGAAGTGATAAATTCAGGAAGTGGATTGGAATAAGAGCCTACAAGACTTGTAGGCTTGCACATAGATTGGGCATCGGAGAGAGTTGAAGAGAAAAATCAGAAAAGCTAAGTTCCAAACAATGTGATTACGCCATTTACTAAGATAGAGAACATTGGGGAAGGAGCATGTTGAATTGGTTCATTGGGTGGGTGCCTTTAGTATTCAAATAGGAAATATTAAGTGGGCAATGGATGAGGGAGCTCAGGAGAGAAGTCAGGACTATTAATAAATATTAGGGGGAGTTGACCAAGATCCCTTAAGTCAAGGGGTATATGGAAGAGAAGAGCACCAAGAAGGGAGACCTGGAAGGAACCATCCGTTCTTTCTCGGTTCTGGATGTGCATTCAGTCCCATGATGACAACAACTAATGATTAAAGTCTGTCAGAAGCAGTATTTGACTCTCCTGACATTTTGAAAGACAAACTTGCAAGACCACAACTCCAGAATATAGTCCTAATAATAAGCAACCGTATCAGTAAAGCTAATTGTTGTGCCTTGTAAATAGGCAAGATAATGAGAATTTCCTAGTTTACTTTAATTTCAAGTAGTTTTTCTTTAATTAAACGGTATTCTGAGTTGCCAGAACCAATGAGAAAGCAGAATTACTCATACTTATTTTGCAACGTTCCACCACCATATGGTGTTTCACATTAAAGAGTTCTATTTCTTAAAGCAGGCAGTTTGTGATCAACAGTTTCTGCTGCCCTCTACTTTATGTGTTTAATACAGTATGAAGCAACTTCCCTCTTAAAGCAGTCCACTTTAGTTTAGCAGCACGCACCCACACAAGCTCCGCAGACCCACCCCCATGTTTATCCAATATGACCCAAGTACATAGTTGTTGACTTTTTGGTGATAGCTTCACATTTTGAGAACACCACGGTGGTTCTTAGAGAAGATGTTTTCGGTTACCCCTTACCTGTAAATAAAGCTTAAAATGAAGTTTCAGTTGGTGTCTTTGTAAAAATTAATTAGCTTGTTGAACAAAGTGACTCAGAAGAAACGCCACCTGTTGTTTGGACCTACGGTTTTTTCTTCTCTTCTTGAACATCACCTTTGGTAAAATGTTGACCTTATTCCTACCCTTAAGTCATTCCTTTTTCTTTTTTTGATCCTATGAAGGCAGAAATTCTGAAGGAAGGCAATGTTAGTAACTTCTCTTAGAATCAGGGACTTTTAGGGTAGATGAAGGCCTTGGAGATCCTCGGCCAGCACCTCCTCATTTTGTTGAGGAAAGATCTGGAGCTCAGGCAGATTTCGCAGAGCTCGTCAGTGGCCTAGCCGTATATAAACACGCGGGAGGTGACCGCTGGTTCTTCACCCCAGGCTCGTACTGCGGCTACACACGAGAGAATGTGAGCTCTGCCTTTGAGAAGGGAGACACCTACATAAACACTGATAAACCAACACGATGAATGCTGCAGATAGACGGACAGGGCTGTTAGATCCAAAAGGGAAGGAGTGCCATCTCTGTGCCTGTACTTTAGCAGAGACTTCACAGAAGTCCTCTTCACTGTGATTCTCGTCCAGGCTTAAAAAAAGGAAAAGAAAAAAAGCTCATTTCTTAGGAAGACGAGTTGGGTTTGTAGTGTTGTGTTCTCTCTGGAAGCCGTTAACAGGTCATGCTTTTCCTTTTCAAAGTATAAAGGTATCAAACTAACCAAGAACTGTTATATTCATTTCCCATCTGTAGAGGCAACGGTTCTGAGCTACGATGGGAGTATGTTTATGAAAATCCAGCTCCCAGTGGTGATGCACACGGAGGCCGAGGACGTGTCCTTACGGTTCCGATCCCAGCGTGCATATGGCATTCTCATGGCAACCACCTCTAGAGACTCGGCAGACACCCTCCGCCTGGAGCTGGATGCAGGGCGCGTGAAACTGACGGTCAATCTAGGTAACAACTCGCCTTCCCCCATTACTAATACTTCCCACTTTTTGTTCAGTTTTGCCTGCAAACATTTACCGAGTAGCCTGTTTTGCCATGGAAAGTTAAAACACTTAATGGTCTCATTTTCATCATTTAAATTAATTTAGCTTTTGGGGGCATCTTTTTATTGTTTCATTTTGTTTAACATAATTTACCATTTTGTGATTTCTACCACGGAGGATTTAAAGGGAAGCCGTATGTATCAGCGAGGTCAATTGAAAGCATAAATTGTTAGGCTCGAAGAGACCTCAAATAATTTCCATTGTTATATTTACTGATATTCTGATTTGCTATAGAGGATACCCTTTCAGATGAATGAAAATCCATCCGCTTTTACTTAGATGACATCTGCACAAAATATCAAATTTCTACTTCGTGTTGTCGAGCAACAGTTGCTTGCACTCTACTCCCTGGGCTTCTCCTTTGGTCACCTTTGTGGTATCCCATCTTTTCTGTTTGGAAATACTGTGTGGTGATATTTTGCTATCAAACAGCAATCCACAACCCTTCAATGCCCAAAGACTGCGGCCCGTAGCAAACAGCCATGAGAACACTAAAACACAGTCTCTTCTACAGAGAAATAATGCTTTCCTGCTTCATTGTAGCATTAGGGGAGAGTCACTACAGTAAAACCTCAAAAAGCTGTGTGAACTATGGGGGAAGGCTAGGCCGAATTCAGAGAGTCGGAATTGTAGACGTAAAAAAATAAGCAGTTTTCTTTTCGATTCCATTCAAAAACACAAATTGATAGCTAGAAAGTCTTCTTAAAGAAGGGTCTTACTAGGCTGATTTTAATGGGTGGATAAGAATTACCAGTAATTAGGATGTCGTTTCATTCAAGTTGTGCCATCAGTGTACAGGGAAGTACTGGAATTCAGTTTTCTTCCTGAAGTTGATCTTTTACAACTGGTTTAATTTTTCTCAGGGAATCTCTGTTCATAAAGAATTACAAATATTCTGCCCAATAAGCTTCATTATTATCATTAGCTCCGAGAGGAGTACCGATTAATGAGGTTTTACTGTATTTTCCTGGAAGTGTTAAACAGACCCAAAAATAAATTAATGGAAAAAGAAAAATAAAATTTGAAACATAGATTGACAAAAAGAATAGTAACATGTGATGAGGTGAGGCATTTGTGGAATTGTGCTGGGCAGAATGCTAGCTCATAAAATATAAAATTATTTCAGTGATAGCTTACTGCATACAATTACATTCAATTAATATTAGTTAAATAAAGTTAAATAATAAGGGTGTTTTTTAAAGATCACTGAAGAAAGCGCGGCACTGTCATTTACTGTTCTGTTAGAGTTCCCTCTAGTGACAATGATAGGTTACTACAACAAATCAAAGGAAATAGCCTAATTGCAGTAAAGGGACTGCGAGCCAAAGTGGAAACACTCATGGGAATTTTCCAACAGCAAAGCATTCTGTGGAAAGAGTTGTGTAGGTGCTGGTCCTTGGCTGTTTGCAACCACTTTTCTGATGCGGTTGACGACACATGACAAACTCAGCTATATGGAAACAGAATCTAGGTTTCTATTTTTCATGTTCCCCAAAGGCATTAAATACTACAACTAAAACCAACAACTATGAATCTATACATAAAATAAACATAAAACATCCCACACAGTCCTTTAAAGACAACCCTGATAATCACAGTCTGTGTTATTCAGATCAGACATTCTATTCTTAGAGAATCCGTGTTTCTAGAGGAAGCAAGTGTACAAAAAGGAAGATCAATACCAGTGTTAACCATGACACTTAGTACATAGAGATAACATTGTTAGCTCCTAAGAGAGGCATAGGCTTGTGTGCTCTGAAGAATGACATTACTCCTTAGCCACTAGAGGCTTCTAAAGGAAAATATAGTCGTTTCTTTCTTCCTCCAATTAATACAAGGCACAGAATCCAGCCAGTATCTGACTGTTAACCTTTTTTGCCTACGCCAATGATAATAATAACAAAAGTAAAACACATTAGGGTGAGATTAGAATAACTTCAACTTGCTCTCCATTTGACCACCACAATTCTCAAGAGTTCTGTTGGCCTTTGTGGGATATTAGACTCTGAAGGTCCAAGATGTCTGAGCCTAGCTGGGTTTGCACTGTACCCCATTGTGACGGAGCACTTTTTAATTATGCTGAAAAGAATGATATGTTCTTTCACAGATGGGGAGAAAGTCGCAGCCAGTCTAAGCCAAGCATCTTTGACAGTTAACAACTCTTTCTTTCACTTAGATTTGTCACCATGTAGCTTTGTTTGAATTGGCCATTTAAAAAAAAAAAAAAACCTTCTATTGTTGTTTCCAATGTAAAGTTTTATAACAATGAATCTGGGTTCTAGAAGTATGTAAAGAATACATGATATGGAGTGGCCATATTTGCATGTGTCTGTCCCCGGAAGGGTGGACTGTGATTTTATTGGATGTCTGCAGCTATTACCTTGAAGGATAAATTTTCATTTTTCATCTATTCTTCCCCATCTAGATTGTATCAGGATTAACTGTAATTCCAGTAAGTGCCTATTCAAAATTTTTAAAATGTTATTCCTCCATTATGATGTAAGCTAGTCCAGAAAAAAATGAAAGCAAGAGAAAGATGTTTATCAAACTCATGAATTCACTTTTGAAGTATACCAGTCCATCATCTGGGTTGTAAAAATTCATTTTGAAATCTGTCCAGCTGAAGACTTTCCTGCTATAGTTCCTACATCTAAGTGGGAAAAGAGGTGACAAATGTTTTAGAGCAGAAGGTGCACAAACCTCCCTTGACCTTTGAATAAGGAAAGTAGCATTTTTATTTTGCCCGATCTTGGACTCCAGTGGCTCTCTTCATCACCAAATTAGGAAAAAAACACTGTGGGTCGTATTTCCTTCACTTTCTGTTTTTATCTCTTGACTCAAAATATAGAAAAAATTGAATTCCTTTTATTTTGAGAGCTACTATTAAACTCTTCTAAATTCAGCCAAAATTTTACTTAGAAAAATGTATTTTTCAACGTTATATATACACATATAAAGAAAATCACTTGTCTAAGTTTTTTTCTTGTTCATTAAGAGTATTTACATGATGAATTTTTACATCCTCATCACATATCTGCAAAAATAATCAAAACCCTTCAAATCTGTGATATGCATGCCAAATGATGAATCAGAAAAGATGCATGGACTGAGTTTTATTTGACTATGGACTAGAGAACCTGAAAGGATATAAGGACTGTGATTTTATTTTGAGTTGTAGCATTACCTTAAGAATAAATTTATTTTATTTCTTTACGTAAATGTTTAGGTTTTTTCCTTTCCAGTTTTGCTGACCACATTAAGGAATCTCCTCCATTGATACCAAAGTTGTTAGCTTTGTAAATAAAATGGTTCTAAAAAGATTCTAATCTCTCATTGTTAAAGTCAATGAGAATAAACATTTTTTATATCCTTGGAAAAATGCTGAATGTGATTTGATGAAGCGTACTCCCAAAACCATTGGCTGTGTTTGCAAACAGCGATGTCATCCTCTGAGGAACAAAATGGTGGTGTTAAACGTATAAAACAAGAAGCTTCATCTAATGAAATACATACTACTTTGAGCACCATGCTTCTTAGAACTCAGATTTGCCTTCAAATATTTTAATATTTATTTTAAAGTTACATAAATGTGAATCTTTCCAATCATAGCAATAAACAGGTAACTGAATCATGACTTATGAAAAATTAAATTGATAAACTGTCATACAAGGCGTAAACATCATCTCGAACAGAACAATTCCTGAGATAATCTTTCCAAGCTCTCACACAAATGGAATTTTTCAAGGTTACATCAGCTCCTCTCAAACCCCATGCCGCACTTCCTGAGAAGGAGCACAGTTTTTGCAAGTCTCACGTCACGGTCCAGTTTACTTCCAGCTCTGGGGCACTGATGTGGGCAAAGTGGCAATCACGAAATACGTTCCCAAAGCTAGATTTGCGCCTAAATGCAGTTATAGATGTCCTTGATACATCCTGGGTCTTAGAAAATAATTGGAGGAAAATATTCCTTCCTAGATTCCTGTTTTATGTGCTCTTGTTTATTTATATTAAGCATACAATAAAGCATGAATTTTAAAATTTACAAAATGTAACTATACAAACTCTAGTATTTGGAATTCTAGTATGAAAATTAGCCAAATCAAATGTGATGCTGTGTTTTCTGACTTTTTTTGAAATATATATTTATGGTCAAATTACCCTTGTTAGACACTTCTCTTCAGTTGGCTTATATTACAAGATTCTAATATTAAGCACAGTCTTTTTTTCTCTGGATATTCCACAGAATAATACCTTTGGGGACAAAGGTTTTTGCTGGTTAGTGAAATTTTTCCCTTTTTAAAGAGTATGCGTTACATGTAAATTACTTGAATTAAATGAATGATTGTGAGCTTTCAGTGCACACCTCGGACAGGACTGCAAATGCCTTAACTTGACAGCAGTCACTGGAAAGAACATTCGATGAGCAGGTAACACTTTCATTTTCTTCTGCCTTTAATTTATTTGGGGAATAGTGGGCAGGTATGTCAAGAACCCCAAGTTCCATCAAGAATTCATGTTATTACTCAAAGTTAGGAGAGGGAGGAATTTACATATCAAACAATGCAAATCTAATTCACAGTGATTAAGTAAGCAGAGATTTCCACCTGGAGTGCATTTCCTACCCCATAAAAATATAAATTAAAATCCCTGTATCTCAGGATAACTTGTAGTTTGAGAGACTGATTTATTACATTTATCCCCTGTGAACTTTAAGTTTGTCTGAAACCGAGATGAATGTACGTTTATTAAATCACAGCCATCTACCATCTACCACCATCTCTAAAAATCATATCATACCTAAGATATCAACTGTATTATGAAATTAATATGACATACCTCAAGTGATATTTTTAAGAAAATTTCCACAACAAATATACAAACTATAACATAAAAGATTATGTTAGGTTGAGAATTAATAATAAGCTCTAAATTATTAAGGTTGGATGGGAACATTTTCAAACTTCTCTACACTTACTCAGAATTGCTCTGCTCTTTCCTTTGGTGGCTCCATTTTTCTTCATCCTCCCCACCCCCCAGCGTAGAGCAGATGTTACTCGATAAGGAAAAGAAAATATATACAGAATCAGACTATCCAATCTTTGCCCTTGAAGAATAGGGAGAAGGTGAAGAGGGGAGCAGATCTAGCTGGAGGTGCTCAGGCGTGTGGGGCCATCAGAGATAGCAGGTGTGTTCCTTTGTCAACCATTTCTGTTTGAGTAGTTTAGATGCAGCCATGGAGTCTTCAGTGGATAAGCCGGGACAGCCTTTTGTTCGGGTTCCTTGGAGAAAGGGCAGATTTGAATTCCAGAGAGCATCTCTGGCAGATTCTTTGTTGCCACCATTTTTCCTCCTCATAGGAAGAGCTGTCAAGAATCTTTAAATGGAAAGAGAGCCTGTTTTCATTAAGAAATCAAAAGCTTATTTTCATGTGTGGAGAGGGCACTTTATTAAAAAGAACCGTCTCTATGAACAGCGGTCATATCAGTGTCAAAATGTATGCTTTGATCTTTCAGATTACAAATGGGATGTCTCTGCACACAGTCCCAGACCAATCCCAGCTCTCTGACATCCATTAGCTTATATCATTGCTAAAATATGTTTCTCATCTGCCACTTGGAATTAAATTAAGGTCAGTTTGTACAGATTCATGGCCTGGAAGGTAAGCATGGAAGTGTGTTATCTCCCACTCTCCATTCTCCTCTAGCCACAATAGAAATAAAGGAATAGTCAGATTCCTCACGCCTTCTCAATCAACTGCAATATTGAGAGCGACGTTCTGCCATCATAAAATAATTGTGTGTAGAAGTTGCTTAAAGAACCACCATCTTTTAATGCATATCATTTCTTCTCTGGATGGTATTTCAAAAAGGTAGATGAGAAAGGACTCTAAAGTCATATTCGTCTAACATAAAGAGAAAAAAAAATATTTGAGTTAATGAAAAAAAGACAAGTTGTAGACTATTTTACAAAAAATAATTATTGTAGAAATTACAAACTAATTAACGAATTATTACCGAGAAAATCCAAATCAGTTTGAGTCGTACTCTTCTGACACATGACTTATTTGCATTAAAAGGCATGTTTGATAGTCTCTTCCCTCGGTTCATATTAATGGACTTAATACATCTTTTAAAAAGTATAAAGATTGCAAAGGAAATGCTTTAATCCTTATGAAATTATGTCAAATTCATTATTACTTCGATCTGTGATGGCCATCGTTCTTACTGTGTATTCTCTTTGTCTGCTAAAGTACATAGCCTAGTGTCTTGGTTAGCTCTGAGGTAGTTACCAAGACAGTCTCAATCTTAAATTTGGTGCCCAGCAGTTCCCTACAATACTTCCGAACTCATTAGACTATGTGTTTCTCTATAATTTTTTTCTGAAAGCTTGGATTTGTAGTGCTATATTCCATCTTTAAATGATCCCAAATTCTATTCTTTCTCTCTTTTTCTCATAAACTTAAAAATTGTTAGTGCTATAATCCTTAGCAATTTAAATACATTCGACATTTGAAAACAAAATATGTTCCTATCAACTATAGATGAGTCCTAACTGTCCTATAATTAACTAAATATGTAGTGGGTGCAGGGAGACTTCGTGCTAGTCTTTTTTTTTTGTTAGTATTTTTTTTTTGTTATTTTTTTTTTGTTAGTATTATTTTTTTTTGTTAGTATTTTTTTTTGTTAGTATTTCTTTCTTTCCTTTCTTTTATTTATTGTTTTATTGGTGTATTTGCTTGTTTTTATCTTTTCAAATTAAAGACATAATTACAGAAGTCCTTCTTGCACAGAGGAAGGCTTGGGGCCACCTCTACAATCATATAAAAAATTTATTTTAATATAAACTCATGATCTCTGGTGTTTCTTTTGCTTGTTGGCATTATTTTGGTTTCTTTATGCCTTGTATCTGTGTCTCTTCTCCTGCCCACCTGATCTTTCTTCCTACCAAGATGTACTCTTCCTCTCCACTTCCAGTATCGTTTCCTCCTGTTCTGTTTCCTCTTGTTTTCTTACAAGAATAAAAATTCTCTGGGTTGACAAAATATTTTAGTAAGCAGACCTTCCAACTATTTTTAGCTTCTCATAGAAAATCATTTATCTAGTGCAAAGACAACAAAATTGCAGATCGCATTAATGTGGACAAAATGTCAAGGGTTGAAGTTGAGCTCCTTTTATTTGCAGTTCAGTGTCTAAAGTATCAGAGAGAAAGAGAATGTGAGGCCGGGTACTTAACCTCACTTTGCACTTAGATAGAGTGAAGGAACACTCCGAGTACTATGTTATTGGAAAATGTACTGTGATGGATGTCTGGAGTGGATAATAAGATCTTTGTATTATCATTTTATTACCAGAATGAAAAGATCAACTGGATATTAGTTATCACCCATTTTTTTTTATGTAGTAAAAATGGAAAGCAATAAAAGAATGCAAAATGTCAAACAGTGGCACTTAAGCCATATTAGATTGCTTTGATCAGGCTACTGTTTGGCAGGCTTCTTAAAAAGATAGAAGGAAATTTCTGGGGACTGACTCTTGTTAACATGAAGCAAATGTTCAGTTCAGAGCAGGGGCCCAGTGCCTACAGACCAGACAACTTTGGAAAGGCATCATCTAGCTCTGGCCCACACAACTGTCCCCCAATTTGTAGAGTTGTGTCAGTCATTGCCTCTCATGACTGGTGCTCTTCATCTGCCTAGGACAGGAGCTGCTCAAGCAACAAAGGAAGATGACCATATAAATACAGAACATGAGAGTTTTGCTTGTTTTTTCAGCTACTGTCATTTTTGGTTTGGGTATTTTTTTTAAGCTGAAAGTAGATATAAAGGAAAGGAGAATAAAAGTTCATACATCATTATTTTTAGCAAAAATCTAAGGCAAATAAAATATTGAGACCATAGATTTCTGATTTAAAAAATACCAAATAGTTAAAACAAACAAAAATGGAATTAGCACATGACGAGTCTTTAGAAAAATATCAAAATTGGAATGAAATTTAAGGAACAACCATTTGGATTATCTACATTTAAAATTTATGAGAATTATAGAAGAGTACAGTTTTTCCATGCACATTTAAATGGCTACATAGATTGGGCAAATCTTAGTGGGAGAGCCTGAGAAGTAGACAACTTGGGTCCATTTTAATGAACAATTAATCTGTTCATTGCTTATGTACAAATACAGAATGCTGCAATATTTTAAAAGACCACTCTTTTGTGCAGGTTAAGAATACCTCTTGAAATCAGGCTCAATTATTAATTGATTGTTTGAAGCATTTTCTTATTGCTGTTGCAAAGCCTGTGCTCAAAGTGATGCAAAATTCCAGATTAGGGTGGATGAATTCATCAAATTCTCTTTCATTGTTGAAACTTGGTGTTATAACAACGGCCTAGGTAGGTATTGTCAGAAAGGCCTAGAAAGTTTCAGAAAACCACTCTGACTTGATATTCCTTTCGTTTGTGTGAAAAGGAATTTTTTTTTTTATACACAAATATCACCAAAGTAAGAGACCACACAGCCTGTTGGTGAGATGTCTTTGTCTGTTGTGTTACTAGAAAGAGCTGGTTTGTAACTATCCACCACTCCCTTCATAATTTTGAGTTTCTTTTTTGACTTCCGCGTGTTTATTTATGTATTTCCTTTGGTAGGGATGTAGCATTTCAGTATTTATCACTGACCCAGAAAATCAAGGATATTAATTTGAATCAGACATTTCTTGCCATTAATAAGACTTTTTTTTTGCTTCTAGTTTATTTCATTGTGAGATGTGTGATTCAAATTTCATTCACGTTAAAGAAAACAATAATCATTTTCTGTATTTGGAGCATTTGGACTTTTACTTGTACACCCTGGTTTGGGTTCATAGAAAGTTAACTCCTAAAAAATCAAAAAGACTAAAAAGAACTCAATAACTTCTATTTAAAACAACCTACAATTTTTAAGACAGGCTTGATGTTCAATGATGATCAAAGCCCCACGCCAGGGCACTCATTTTATTAATATAGAGAAATATAGATTAGCATTAAGGAGGGCACTTGATGTAATGAGCCCTGGGTGTTGTATGCAGCTGATGAATCACTGAACTCTGCCTCTGAACCTAATAATACAATATGTGTTAATTAAATTGAATTTAAATTAAAAATAAATTTCTACAAGTAGTGTATTCCTAATTTTACTCAAAAGAAAGCCATAAACAATTTATACACCATCAATTGCTTATTTATCAGAGAATATGAAAACAAATGTGATCATGGATTTCAGTTCCTCATATGGTCACTAGAAAGGAATTATGCATCTGCTACCTGCTGAAGTAGATGCATAATTTAAAAAATGATTCCTTTGCTTACTTAACTCTGGGTCCGATATGAGTAATACAAGCATTCCAGCTTAGCTTCCATTTATAGGAGAATACATATCCTTAAACACTAAGGTTTACAATGTAGAATGTGAATTTTTTTTTTAAAGATCTTGGAGAAGTTTGATGATTTTTCAAAGTTTTAGTCTTGAAAAATAGGTGTTTTTTAATTTGATTAATTATTTATATATATTTTACTTATGAAATTGGCAGTGTTTTCTGAGAAAATAGCTTAGCTATTTGAAGATGTTTGCATAATTTGAAATGCTGATTGTTTTTTTTTTTTAAATCGAGACAAATTGCAAAAAAAAAAAAAAAAAATGTAGGGGCACCTGGGTGGCTCAGTCGTTAAGCATCTGCCTTCGGTTCAGGGTGTGATCCCAGGGTCCTGGGATCAAGCCCTGCATTGGGCTCCCTGCTCTGCTGGGAGCCTGCTTCTTCCTCTCCCACTCCCCCTGCTTGTGTTCCCTCTCTCGCTGGCTGTCTCTCTCTCTGTCAAATAAATAAATAAAATATTTTTTAAAAGAGAGAGAGAAAAAATGTAAAAGATTCCGTAGCCTAAGTTTCAGAGAAATTCTTGGGTTCACATTTAGTAAGTTAGTTTCCCTAAAGATTATGGTATACTATATAAACACTCATCAAAACATAAAATATATTATTTTACACTGATGTCTAGGCACTCAATAATTTGATTTTAACCTAGAATTTTAGAATGTTTTTATTACAACAAAAAATCATGAATTTAGTTCCCACTGACTCAGAAGTTATGTTTAGTCAAATCTGCTATAGATTGAATTTCACTATATACAAAAAAAAGATTGTTAAGCCATTGGATACTTTTACTAGATAATAAAAGTGTATTTCTAATCCATCTAAGAGAATGCACTTCAAAAAAATTGAAAAAAATTCAAAAAAAATTAAAAATTAAGGATAATTGACACACAATATTACATTAGTTTCAGATGTACAACATAGTGATTCAACAGGTTTATACATTATGCTCTGCTCACCACAAGTGTAGCTACCATCTGTCACCGTACTAGGCTATTACATCATTGACTCTATTCCTTATGCTGTGCCTTTTATTCCCATGACTTATTCATTCCAAACTGTATCCCCCAGTCCCCTTCGCCATCTTGCCCATCCCCTCACCCCCCTCTCCTCTGGCAACCATCAGTTTGTTCTCTATATTTATAGGTCTAATTTTGCTTTTGTTTGTTTATTCATGTCTGTGTGTGGTTGTGTTTTTCAGATTCCACTTATAAGTGAGATCATATGGTATTTGACTTTCTCTGTCTGACTTATTTCACTTAGCGTAATACCCACTAGGTCCATCCATGTTGTCACAAATGGCATGTCACAAATGGCATGATCTCATCCTTTTTTATTGCTGCATAACATTCCTATATGTATATTCATATACATGTCATACACACACACACATACACACAACACCACACCTTCATCTATGAATGGACACTGGGTTGCTTCCATATCCTGGCTATTGTAAATAATGCTGCATTGGAACATGTGGGTGCATATATCTTTTCAAGTTAATGTTTTTATTTTTGGGGAGTAAATAGCCAGTAGTGGAATTATTGGATCATATGGTATTTCTATTTTTAATTATTTGAGGAACCTACATACTGTTTTCCACAATGGCTGCATGGTTTTACATTCCCACCAATAGTACACAAGTGTTCCTTTTTCTCCACATCTTCACCACCACTTGTTATTTCTTGTCCTTTTTATTTTAGTAAGAAAATACACTTTTGAATGCTTGATAAGAATTTGTTTAACTTCACTCACTATTCTTATCTATTCATTAAAAATAACCCCTGAAGACTGTTATTGATCAATGCTTTAGAATAATAATATATTTCTATAACATTTTATGTTAATTTATATTGTACCTCTGGGTTTTGTTTTGTTTTAGTATTTAAGGAATAGACATATATTCAGGTAATATTAGTTAATGAAGGTTTATTATAAGAACACACTAAGAGTAGATATAGACAGGAAATCACCAGTCACAACATGGCAGGTTTTGTAGGGATTAGAATGAGACTCAAGAACTGAAAGATTATTCAAAGCACAGTGTGGCTCCAATGGCCCAGGTATTTTGCCACCCTTTCATCTGCTGTCACTTAAGTCTCCCTTCTCAGTGTTGTCATGATGGTAACTTCATTATCTTGTCTTTTCTTCTGGTGCTCCTGTTACTCCTCTCCTCCATACTAACTTACTTCAGTTAGGTTATAGCTTCTATTTAGTAATGTCTTCTGCTTATTCATGGTATCTTGTCTCCTGCCTCATGGTTTCTATTCTCTGCTTTTTCCTGTGCATGTCCTCTGTCTTTTTGCTGCTCCTTCACCAACTGTTGTCTCTATATAGGTTATGTATTCAAACTCCCCTAGAAAGAGAAATAGTGGATTCAGTATTTATTGTTGTGCTATTGAGCAGAACTTTCAAATAATGTCACCTTATAAGCTACTGACCAGATTTTAGCCTGGGGAGGGGGGCACTGATGCCAACAGGTAATCCCATCAGCTGTCATCAGAGCAGGGACCCACATAATATACTCTCCTCAAAGGAATGCAGGAACAGGAGCTTTTCCACACAAGTATTTTTTTTTCTAGAGTATCTGATTAAAAATGTTTTCTCTTTACCCATAAGATACCCATAAGGATTATTATTTCTTCAACATATAACTGGCTAACATATGATGCAGTGTGCTCAGAGCTCTTATCCATCTCTTGTACTTGTTACCAATGGGAGCAAAGAGCAAGACAGATAAGTGCATTTTGAGAACAGCTTCCCCAAAATAAAGTAAGAAATTCTAAGGGTATTTAAATTACCATTATTTTTATTGCACTTAATACTGAATTATTTGCTTGTTGTTATTTGTTCTTTGAATGCATCACTCATAAAGTTGTGAGAATTCTTTTTTTTTTTAAAGATTTTATTTTTTATTTATTTGAAAGAGATAGAGACAGCCAGCGAGAGAGGGAACACAAGCAGGGGGAGCGGGATAGGAAGAAGCAGGCTCATAGCGGAGGAGCCTGATGTGGGGCTCGATCCCATAATGCCGGGATCACAACCTGAGCCGAAGGCAGACGCTTAACCGCTGTGCCACCCAGGCGCCCCAGTTGTGAGAATTCTTTACCCGCCCATCACCCTTCCCAGGAGATCAGTATAAATGTAGACTCGAAATATATTGTACAAACTACTATCGAAGTAAATTAAATTTCAAAGTCAATTGTCTCTTTCTATAGATAATTATTATAGTTAAAATTGCTTTGGAAATGTAGGATTTAGAGTAAGAATGACCAATTCTCTTCTAAAATTTGCATACAAATAATAAAGGCAGCCTGTGAATATAGGCACTCATTAAATTGTTGGATACATGGGGAAAAAATCAACTCATTTTGGAAATCAAGAAATTTCCAGTATAGGGGCACCTGGGTGGTACAGCGGTTAAGCTTCTGCCTTCAGCTCAGGGCGTGATCCCGGCGTTGTGGGATCGAGCCCCACATCAGGCTCCTCCGCTATGAGCCTGCTTCTTCCTCTCCCACTCCCCCTGCTTGTGTTCCCTCTCTCACTGGCTGTCTCTCTCTGTCAAATAAATAAATAAAATCTTTAAAATAAAAAGAAAAAAAAAGAACTTTCCAGTATAAATAAATCTGTACTGCTACAGAATCCAAAGAATTCTGAAATGTTTTACATTTCCATAGGTATAAAGGAAATAGCTAATGCATGTGAAAATTAAAACCCAAACATTATAGAACTAATATACTATAATGGCATGACTTAAAATTGCTATTACTGATTTTTCACACATTATAAAGATGTCCAATAAAAGAAAATAAAAAATTAATGATTTAATAAATTATACAAATTCCCTTGAAATACATACATATTCATCTAATAATGTTGAAATAGGGAGACCAAAATGGAGGTAGGACATGATAATGATTACAATAACATTTTAAAAAATAAATATAGAAATAATAATAACCACATAGAATTCTGAAGGTGATGTTATAAGTGATGAAATTCTTGAAAGTATCTTAAACGTTTATAAATTAAATTATTTTATCTGAAGTTTCAGTTCAGGAAATCAACTGAGAAACTTTACACTGTCAAAAATAATATTTGGGTAATTGATCAAGTCTTAAACTGCTCAATTAAGGAAGATTAGTTCAAACAATAGGCAATGAAGAAATAATTGGTATCTCCTATTTTCTGAGTTTTTAATTGCAAAATTGACAAAGAACCACAGTAACAAAATGGCTTTTCTGGGATATTTCTGAAAATATATCCCTCAAAATATTTATAGCACCTGCTATACAGTTTGTGGATAATTTTTATTATCTTTGTTCATTATCTGTACATTGTAAATTTTCTACAGTGATTTTCTTTCTACTCTACTAAATTTAAAATAAGCAATCAAAAGGGAATAGAAGTAAGGCTTTGTTAAGATATAATGGAAACCAATCCCACCATTATTTAGGACAGTCTAGGATTACACTCCATCATATGTGGTATGTTATGGTTTGTATATTTTTAAATGTATTTGGAGACTAAATTTCCCACCAATTTTGACTTACAAAACAGTCAAAATGAGTCTCTTTTTGAGCAACACTTGGCTCCTACTTAGAAATAATATTCACGTTTGGAAACTAGAGGAAACAGAAAATATAAAAAGTAGCCGAACATTTCAGTTCTCAGAGAAAAATTTTATTCATATTTTAAATGCCCTTATAACACATATTGCTTTGCATGTTACAATTTTAATATATGACACACTGTGTAATATATGTTTCTTTAAAACTATAACTTCGTGGTCATTTGCAACATGTTCTTTTATTTTAGCATTTTTATTACAAACGTTATACCCAGAATGTGACTATGACATTTAGTATTTTAAAACCTAACCTATTGCTCAACTTAGATTTTCTGCCAGAGTAATATAAAGCAGGTTCAGGTCATTGAGCCAGCTGAAGAAAGATAAAATAGAGAGAAAACATATATGTACAAAAGTAAGTTCTATTATGATTCATCAGTGATCTCAGAGCAGTCAAATTAAAACTGATTGGAGACATCTGTGAGCAAGATCTTGAGAAACAAACCAGATTGGAATAACCATGAATGAAAAGACACTTACAGATGCAGTGCTGTAAATTATCATTGACTGTAATCCACTAAGTGAAAGCCTAATGTAATCTCATCATAGGAAAATTGACCAGGAACAGACACGCGACATAAATTACTTCTAGCTGTTGGTAGACCAGCTCCAAGGAATCTGCAAACACTTTCTCCTCAGACTGAGCAAGTTAACTTGACATAAGATTTAACTGCTAATAACTGGTGCTAGAGTTGGACAAACACCTTTTTAGACCACTTCCAGGACAGGAAGGCAGGCCATTCATTTCAGAAGATTTTGACCCAAAGATGCCTTCAAATAAAGGAGCAATCTTAATATTTTTCCCATTACTAAAATAAATGGTTGAATCAAGTCATAGCACTCAATAACTAAATCATAGCACTTAATGACTAAAAGTTAGCCTGATAAATAAGCTAATGAGAATAAAAGAAAACAATCAAGTTAACACAGTCTGTTATTGCATTATTAAAATTCAAAGTAAAGAAGGATTTTGTAAGTCATCATATCATTGCTTGGGAAAAAACATATATTATTATTCCAATTTTTATATGATGGATGGATGAATTATCATGTGGTACTTGTCCATAGCCCTCTTTGATTCAGTCATTGAGGAAAGAAAAAAAAAAAAAAAGACCAAAACAAAAGAGATGCTACAATTCGATATTTCTAAAGACAAAATACTTCTTATCATATTCCTTAGAATGTGTTTTATTAAAAAACAATAATTTCATAATGATTAAGACAAATACTGAAAAACATACTGATTTTCAAGCAGCACAATGGCTTCCTAGGGAAAAGAAAAGAAGGGGACAAATAAATTAACAAGGTCAGGAATTGAGATTTATTTATTTCTTCTACTATGCTTTTTATTTTTGGAGAACGTGTGTTCAAGAATACCCCAAAAATAGTGAGGGATAGCTAAATTCTATAAATTCAATCTTTAAAGATATTCCAATCACTTATATTAACAATAAAACACAGGTAAACCATCTTTCCTTGTGTTATGCAAAAATACGCATTCTTCTTGGCCTTCTCATAAAAATACACATTCTTCTTGGCCTTCTCATAAAAATAAATTCTATAACTATTATAATAGAGTATTCAGATGAGGAATAATATATTTAATTAAGTAATCTCTGTGTTTTATACTCTAATCGCATTGCTTTTTATGGATTGTCAAATATTTGTAAATTTCCGAATGCTCAATATCTGTGTGCTTTTTCATTTTTTCATTCAGATAGCTTGACATTTGTAAGTATTGCATAAGACAAGTTAAATAAGTATCACTGTAAATCAATATAATCCTTTTCATGTTACACCAACTCTGTACATTTTCCATTTACTTAAAAGCACATTAACTATTTAGTATTCAATTATACCTGCAAGTTATCCTATTATGTGATAAGCATTTCTTGGAAATGAACTTTTTTCCTTAAAATAAAGTCACAGTCCAAATTTTTTCTTTCAGTTTATTAGTTTATTTTATGATGCTTCTTCCTAAACTTGCCAGTCGAGCTAGATTAGATTTAAAGAGTTCTTTTAAAACATTCTTCAAACAATATACTTATATAATTTGTGTTCATTTTTACTGTGCTGTAAATATAATTATATTCTTAAAAGGTAATTTATATTTCTTAAAATGTACGTTTTTCACATTGAAAATTATTTACATTGGAGATACTTATCCTGGTGTGTCATAAATGGGTACAATCAATGTCAATGCTATAGAGGCTAAATATTTCTTAGTAGATGATTTAAACCTTGTTGATACATTTGCCTAGAGCTATGTATGGTATTAAGCCAGATATGGAGCAGGACGTGAAGCAGCTACATATGCTAAAGCTTATTTTGTAGATCATAGAATAGGGTTGGTATGAGTTAGGAAAATGGCAGAGGAGTCTCTGCAGGGCATTTCCAGCAGCTCTCCAAGGTCAGATCTTTTTTCAGACAAGGCCAATGTTTTCTTACAATCACTCATTAATTTTTGAATCCCTCAATTCCTAAACCAACTATTTTCTTTGCATTTGGAAATTATTGACTGCTAGCCTTAGGCATTTTGCTCTCCCAGGGTCTACACAATATTAAATTTATTTTCAAGGGAACTGAGCAAAGTAGCTATCCAAATAGTTAGCCAGATAACTGAGTTACCCAAGCTCTCCACCTGTACCACTTACCAAATTCCGTGCTGCCAAATATGAAAACAGAGGGATGAGGCTATTTCCTGATACTTCTCACCGAATGTAAGCTAAAAGTTAATGGAGCTAACTTTTCTTTAACTGTTTGGCTTAATTCAGTATCAAGAGATATTTCCTTTAACACACACACACACACACACACACACACACAATCACACAATCCAACAAACTCTAAACAAATACACCCATTCAGTAAATATTTAGTGAATGGCTATTATGTTCAAGGCACTGAGCTGTAGATATATGATATTTTCTTTGAAATTTGAATACACTGAAGGGAAGATAAAATAATAGTGATAATATAATAGTGAAAATAATATTACTATAACTGAGGGCTTACTGTGTACTAGGCGTTGCTTTAATTATTCAGATGCATTAAATCTATTTGTGTTGTGAAGTATCTCTATTACTAACTTACTTTACAAATACAAATACTGAGGCCCAGAGAACTTAAATAGATTACCCAAGTTCACACAGCTAGTAACTTACGGAACTAGGATAAAAACCAAACCCGTGAGTCCAGACACAGGCACCGGACCAAGATATAGGGCTCAAGCACTTTCAAAAACACAAGGACAGATTTAAGTAACAATCTAACCAAAACAAGTACAATGTAATTAATTAGCATGTTACTATTTTATTTCTCCAGAGAAATTAAGTAGTTTATAAATTGCCTTTCTCCTGTGTTCATATTCATTTTTGAAAAACACCTAGAAGCTTAATGTCTCACTTTATATGATTTACTCAAAGTACTTTTTAAATAAGGAAGGGTAATTCTAATAGTTTTAGTATAGAGAAATGTGTCTATCCTTAGGACTCTATACACATCACCTTGCTTGTACAGAAAAGCCAAGCAGCTCTCCTTATAAAGACATCCTGAATGTCAAGGATGTACCCTCAACTAAATTGAGGAGAAGTTGAGGAGAGATAGAGAAGAGGGAGGAGTTATATGGCTTGGCAAGGAGCTCCGCTTCATGACTGTTAGGATAATTATTAGTTTGACACCAAGCCCAGGTCCTGACTGATGGGCACCAGACTTGGCCAGTAAGACACCTCTGAGACAGCTTCTCTGCTACCCCAGAGGCCTTGCCATTGAGCGCAGACAGTATGGGAAAGGTGACCCAGCTTGCCTCTTAAGTGAATAAATGAGGTGTTTTGCTTGCAGCCGTGTCTGCACATTTCTGAATATAGAACTAAATGAAACTTTAAAAATAAATAAGCACAAGACGTAATTCTCCTAATCAGGGCTGGCTTCAACAGCGTGTAATTTGTGTAATCACCCGTGGCCCTATGCCTAGAAGGACCTGTGCTTGTCCTAGAAGGACAGCTGTAACTGTCCAAAAAGTCTTCATTTTGAATAACAGCCCCACGTTTTCAATTTTTACTGGGATCGCAAATTATTTTTTTGGTCTTTCCCCTAGTAATGTTAGCGAATAGCAGAAAAAGAATTTGGAAGTACAATTTTCATGTGTCTAATTTTAATTCATAATTAAATTCCCTAACTGATTCATGTGAGAAATAAAAACAAAAGAATTTTGCTCCCAGCCCAATATCTAGGCATAGAGAAAGATAACATAGAAACATTTAATGAAGAGTTACTGCTCTCCCCTCCTTCTCCTCCTCCCTCTCCTTTTCCTCCTCCTCCTTCTTTCTTTTTTAAAGCACAAGTTAGATTATTTTTTTGAAGTAATTCTTTTAAAACCAGAAAAAAAGGAGAAATCAAATAGCAGTTTCTCATTACGACCTGAGAAACACGTCGTCTAGTCACTTAGAGGTGGGAATGCTGCTGCCAGGAGCCCTGACTCAGGCATAAGGCACCATGGATCTAGCCTGTTTCTCCTGCTTTTCTCTCTTCCCATTATTGTCACAATGACAAGCCTTGTTTCCAGCTTCCCACAGGGTCCTGCCTCCCACTAGCCGTTACCACCCTCAAAGTCAACTGCCAAATAAAACTTGTTAGTATCCGGAAATGTGGATATATGTAGACACCTAATTTTATACACACACACAGATACCATGCATTTTAATATAGGCTTCTATTCTAAATTTGTAGAACCAGGAAAAGTAACTAAATTTTGGAAGTGGAGGGACCTTGGGACGCCTGGCTGGCTCAGTTGGGAGAGCCTGTGACTCTTGAGTTTAAACCCCACGTTGGGCATAGAGTTTACTTTAAAAAAAAGGGGGGGGCAGCAAAGGGACTTTCCCATTGGCTTCTGCCATTTAAAGGCTTTTTAAATTGCTTTTGGTTTTTGTTATGTTGTTTTACTGACAAGAAAATTCAGACCAGGAGCAGTGAGAGGGAGACTCAATTAGCATAATTCATGTTATGCTAGATTTAATGGCAACATTGAATCTAAAACTCATGTCCCCAGACTCAAGTTCTTGAATATATTTCCATTAGTTATTTCTTTATTACCCCGTGTAAAAGTCTACGACATAAGGGAATTTAAATTTGTCTATTTATTTATGTGTATTTTACAGGGGCTTGAAAACTGCAAAACACAGGGGGCTGCCTCTTTTAACACATATTTTTATTGAAACCAAGTCACACCCATTCGTTTCCATATAATCTATGGCTGCTTTCACAGTACAATGGCAGTGTTGAGTAATTGTATTGGCAACCACATCCTGCAAAGCTAGCATAAATCAATATTGTCCTACTGGTTTCATTTGAGTTTAGTAATTCTGGGTCTAGAATAACTCGGTGAAGTTCTTTCTGTCTTCTGCCTACCCATGTCAAAATAAAAATGATGAAATTGCCAAGGATAATAATTAAATCTCATGAATTTAGAGAACTTCACTTTAATAGCATGCTCTTTCATGTTGCCACAAGGTTGGAAATGGTGTGAGGCTAGCTCTCTTCCTTCCAAGAATGACAAAATTTTTAAGTTGGTTAACAGGAGAATATTTTTATTATGTTCTTACCAAGTATCCTCATTTTACAGATGAAATATGAGGCACGGAAAAGATAAATGACTTACTTAAGGTGACGTAATTAGTTGATGGCAGACCTAGAGAAAAAAATCCAATTTTCTCCACCATCCCCTCCTATAGTGGAAATGAAGGTGAAAAGTAGCTAATGTGATTACTAATCTGGTGGAAAACATCTATCATTTTTTATCAAGTGTATGTCCTAGTGGTTAAATCAAGGCTCTATAGTAGTAGATTTCAAAGAAGAATTTATTTGGCTAACTACTGACTCCCCCCTCTCACTCCCACACAAACCCCTGCCTCTCTGTCCTATACCTTAGGTTGGGGTTATCTTCAACCCTCTTAGGAGTAAAATCGTAAGGACACTTGAACTTCTTACATGGGTGAGTTGTAAAAGGACAATCAAATTGAACTAGATTGAGGAAAACTGAAATGTTTATTGTGCCTACTTCTACCTGTAATAAACAACTTTAAATTATTTAAATTAATGTAAGTTAATGAATTTTAGCTACAGAGTCACCAGAAAACCTAGTGAATAGCACCAACTAGAAAACACTTATACCATAGCTTAAGCCCTATTAAATACTGTTAGGAAGCAATATTTATTCTTGTTTTTCACCTTATATGCAGAAAAAAATCACAGTCACGGACCAAATCATAGAGTCAGACGTTGGTGTTCTTCAAGAAGTTCAGTCTAGTTCAGCATAAGATAATGGCAGAATAATTTAAAGAAAGTTCACTAGACTGACAATCTGGGGAACTTGATTCTTCATTTAAATAGCAGAACATCATCTAATTGCTTCGGACCTCAGGGTGTGTGTTTGTAGATGGCTCCATGGGCTGCTCTACCTCCCACATTCCATCTAGTTCTAAAATTCTTTAACATAGTATTATCCTTTAGAGCTGACTTGTGATTCAGCCTGGTTAAATATTAGCTATTGTCACCCAACCACATTGTACCTTTCTTTTACTGTCTGCAAATCATTTTGGGGCCTATGGAAAAGACACTAGAAGGGACTTGGAAGAACTCAAGATCTCAGTCTTAATTCCACTCCTTACTGCCTCTGAGTCTTAGAATAATACACTCAACCTTTCTAAATCTACTTTCTTTTTTTTTTTTTTAAAGATTTTATTTATTTATTTGACAGAGATAGAGACAGCCAGCGAGAGAGGGAACACAAGCAGGGGGAGCGGGAGAGGAAGAAGCAGGCTCATAGCAGAGGAGCCTGATGTGGGGCTCGATCCCACAATGCCGGGATCACGCCCTGAGCCAAAGGCAGACGCTTAACCGCTATGCCACCCAGGCGCCCCTCTAAATCTACTTTCTTAACTAAAATATTGGGGGAAATTCTCTATGACTTAAATAATAGGTTACAGTAAGAATCAAGTGTAAAATTACAAATTTTAACTCCCTTCAAAACATGAGGAATGATTATCTTTAAAATAAAAACAATGCTATTGGCTTTCTTTAAAATCTTTAGAATATTGCTTACTAAGTCTGCTTGGACTCCTGTAACAAAATTCCATGGACTATGTGACTTGAACGGCAAACGTTTATTTCTCACAGTTCTGGACTCTAAGTCCAAGGTCACTGTTGGCAGGTTTGGTTCTCGGTGAGAGCTCTCTTCCTGGCTTGCAGATGGCCACCTATTTTCTGTGTCCTTCTATGATGGAGAGAAAGAGCTCTAATGTCCCTTCTCACAAGATAACCAATCCTGTTATGGGGCTCTACCCTCATGACCTCATCTAAACCTAATTACCTCTCAAAGGCCCCACCTCCTTCCTAACACCGTCACAGGAGGGATTAGGGCTTCAACAAATGAATATTCAGCCCATAACACTCACATTAATGCTGTGAGAAAGATGTTACTGCCACTATTTTGATATCCTTAAAAGAAGAGGAAATCTCAAAAGGAATTCAGATCATCGATGACTGTAGTGACTATAATTTTGCCATTAAAATTTTTACAAGAGGACAAAAGACTCACAAACTCAAAATTAAAGCAGTTAAACCATCTTTCTTTACCAATTCCATAGTTTTAAATGTGAGAATGTGACATCTCTAAGGTATTACTGAGATCACCTACACCATCTCCTCCCTTTCGTAAGTAGGGTTGTTGAGACCACCAGAAGCTGAATGTTTTAGCAAATTGCTGATTATGGGGCACCTGAGTGGCTCAGTTGGTTACGTGTCTGCCTTCAATTCTGGTCATGATCCCAGAGTCCTGAGATCGAGTCCCGCGTTGGGTTCCCTGCCTGGTGGGGAGTCTGCTTCTCCCTCTGCCCTGCTCATGCTCCCTCACTCTCAAATAAATAAATAAAATATTTTTTAAAAAAGTACTGGGGTGCCTGGGTGGCACAGCGGTTAAGCGTCTGCCTTCGGCTCAGGGTGTGATCCCGGTGTTATGGGATCGAGGCCCACATCAGGCTCCTCCGCTAGGAGCCTGCTTCTTCCTCTCCCACTCCCTCTGCTTGTGTTCCCTCTCTCGCTGGCTGTCTCTATCTCTGTCAAATAAATAAATAAATAAAATATTTTAAAAAAATTACTAATTATGTGGCTTCAGTCCCAAAATGATGGCCCTTCTTCTATATCATGCCTTTAGTGCCTTTAGAGGTATGGTGTGCTGTTTAGAGATTTCCGTCTACCATGACTTATGCAGAGGGTGTGTAAGATTTCCTGCCATTGTGATCATTCTGCAGAGCAAGCTGGGAGGCATAACAAAGAGCGGCTTTCCCATCCCCTTCATTTAGATGTAGGGCAACTGAGAAGTTACCTTTCTAGCCAAAGGTCATATAGCTGGGAGGCAGGCTAAAGCAGGGGAAAGCGCGCAGGCTTTGAGTCCCCTAAACCTAAGATGGAACACTTTTCTATCACATTTTAGCTGTGTGACCTTGAGGCAAGAAGTTTTAGCTTCCTAGGCCTTCAGTTCCACATCTGCAAAGTGATAACAATGTAAAGATGAAATAAGTTAACAGATAAAATGCCTGGCACATAATAAGCATTTACCAGCCCCCGACTTCTTTCTTAGTAGCAAATCAAGGGCTAGCAACCACAATTCTTAACTCCTTGTCCAGTGCACTATCCATTACACTTCAAGTTGCATAGATAACACTGTTGTGAACTGAGAATATTAAGTGCATTTTTTAAAACCTTGTCTTGCAAAATCAATCTCTTCACGTTTTTAATAATGCAAGAAAGGAGCTTGAAGTTGGCCCACAGAGATTTTTATGAACCAAAGGGTTATTTTTAATTGGATTTTGTGCCTGTTGTTATGGAAATAGTTGTTTCATAGATTAAGCATTATGACTTGAGAGCAAGATCAAGCCCAGAATGGGGTATAATGATGATATCACCCCTCAGCTTCTTTTTCTTGACAAAACACTTTTAAAATTAAGAGAACAGGAGTGAAGCTGCTTCAAAAGCACATATTTCTAAGAGAAAAAGTCTTCCTTATAAAAATAGCTTTAACATGATATATTCTCTTTTCAAAGATCAAAACTAAGAATGACCCTTGCTGCCAGTAGGATGCTAAGATTCTGCAGTTATTAAGCGCTTCTTTCTTCACTGTTGAAACTAGAAAGAGTTCCTTTGATCGTGGAGCTTGCTTTCAACATTTGGTCTCAAAGCTTTTTTTTTTTTATTCAGTTGCTGAACTAAGAGGCTTCCTCCAGTTATTTAGTGACCAATCTCTCAAAACTGTTCTGTCTAGACTCGTTTTTATTCATGTATCCGGATGTGTAATTTAACTTTTCTAAAGAAACAAAAAGAGATTATTTCTATTCTTAATGATGGTTTCTTTTAAAGACATGAAGCAGTTCCTCCTGTAAAATTTAGCTTATCGCACTGGTTTGTTTTAAGCCCCAGAGAAGCCTCAACGAAGAAAGGCAGAACTTGCACCTGTACAACCTAAGAGAGAAATCAGGGTAGCCAGCACACCAAGGCCAAACAACGATCTGTTGTTGGATGGACTGCTGAAGTTCTTCTACTTGGTTCTATTCGTCCTTCCTTCCTTCCTTTCTCTTTCTCCTCCTTCTTGGCCTTGTCTATGTCCTCATTTGATTCTTGGACATTGATTGGTTTTGCTGGTAGAATTTGGTTAAAGAAATTATGAACCTAACCCTGACTATGAATCAGTTGAAAGTCATGAAACACAGTGATGTTACATCTTTCATTATTTTAACATACCAACAAATACCTGTACTTGGAAAATAGGAGGAAACTCCATCATCAAAAAAATGTATCTTTAAAAACTTTTCATTATTTTTTCTCAGTGAATCTTAGTGTCAGATTAGTGGAAGTACTTTTTTTATAATTAAAAAATTTCCAGGCATATTAAAGTGGTTTTTTTTTTTCTTCCCTTGCATTGTTTTTAAGTGGAAGAGGAATATTTGTCTAGCTTTGTCATTTCAGTGATTTCCACAAAATGACTTTCTGAAGTAATTTGTCTGTTCTAAGCCAATGTAAATCCATTTGTAATCCATTCGTATGGATTTACATAGATTCACCGGCAGTTACTTTCCCAGGTGGTTCTATTTCTTGCTTTTTTTTCTTTTGGGCCTCAGCTGGGAATCCCCGCCCTCTAGTACCGGTTAATCTCACTTTTCTTTCTCCCTTCCCACCCAACACTTGGACCTTTATTGGCTGTGACTTTTTTTTTTCCCTAAGAGTCAATACTTTGACTAAACCCACTCCACTAGACCTAGTTTTTAGACACAAAATTCCATACACTTATGAATTTTGGTGAACATCGGAGGTGATGTAAGAGTGAAAAGCAGCCATCACACACGCTGAGCCGGGTGCAGTCTCCTCACCAGAATCCAATCGGCCATTTGCTCCAGCTGAAGGTGCTTAGCTAGTTACTTATGGTCCGCTCTCTCCCTGAAGTCAGACGCGACAGCACTGCTATCTGCTTCATTAGTAAGAAAGCCGTAACTGCAACGATCAGAGAATTCCAACGATCAGAACAACAACAGCAACAAGCAAGTGTGTATAAATTTGGGAGGATTCCCGATGCTATATTGACTGTGCCTATTTATGACAACAAGGTTCATTCCCTTGTCTGATCAATGCATAATGTTAAAGATTCTTCTTAAAGTGTCACACCTGAATGTTTGTTAACTTGTCATTTTCCTTGCTTGCTCTGACTCTAATGGGCTTGAAAATTGATCCAGCCAGTCTCTTCTCTCCTCTCTCTCTCACCTCTCTCTCATTCCTTTCTCTCTTGTCTCTCCTCCCTCTCCCGTGCTTCCCCCCTTACTTTGTCTCTTTCTCTCACTCTCTGTGAGGTTCATTTGCTTGGCTGATTCTGAGCGTCCATAATGACTGTTTGGCATATTCTACAGGCAAAGGTCCCGAGACCCTTTTTGCTGGCTATAACCTCAATGATAACGAATGGCACACAGTGCGTGTGGTCCGTCGAGGAAAAAGTTTAAAGTTAACCGTGGATGACCAACAGGCCATGACAGGTAAATCCCCATTTCCATTGCCTTTTTGCTGAAACTTTAGTCCTTCCCATTTCTTACAGAGGACTATGAAAACCAACTACACAACTTGATGCTGATACACACAGTTCATTTTTTTTTTAAAGATTTTATTTATTTATTCAACAGAGAGAGAGACAGCCAGCAAGAGAGGGAACACAAGCAGGGGGAGTGGGAGAGGAAGAAGCAGGCTCCTAGCGGAGGAGCCTGATATGGGGCTCAATCCCACAACGCCGGATCACGCCCTGAGCCGAAGGCAGACGCTTAACTACTGTGCCACCCAGGCGCCCCCACACAGTTCATTTTTTGTTCCAATTTTTCCAGCAACAACGCCATTTAATAAGCAGCATGTTAAATGTTTTTTCTCTCAAATGAGCAATACTTTCATGTCATGTTCTTTCCAGTTTAATAATTCAAGAAGATGTTGGGGCGCCTGGGTGGCACAGTGGTTAAACATCTGCCTTCGGTTCAGGGCGTGATCCCAGCGTTCTGGGATCAAGCCCCACATCAGGCTTCTCTGCTAGGAGCCTGCTTTTTCCTCTCCCACTCCCCCTGCTTGTGTTCCCTCTCTCATTGGCAGTCTCTATCTCTGTCAAATAAATAAATAAAATCTTTGAAAAAAAAATAATTCAAAAAGATGTTATATATTTCAGTGTTGTGGCTTGATAAATATCTTAGGGCCTCATAAAATATTGAAGTCATTGTTTACATGCAATTTCTGTTCAATTTCTTTGTTTTTTATATATTTTGGTGATGAACAGCAGCAAGTTATACTTTTTAGTGTCTAGGGAAATTGATAGATATGCTGGCATTCTGTCAGGTGAACCACTTTTTCATTATAAGCTGTAATAGATCATTTCTGGCCATTTACCTCAGTTGGTTAAACTCTAATATTAAAGATGTCATGTTCAATCCCTGATACATAGATTCCTCACTGAGGTGAGCTGTATAAAAGTCCACCCCAGAGACTTAGGGAAACCAAATGAAAGAGGAATTGGTGCACCTTTGTTCTCTCTGCTGAAAATAACTCCAAGCACATGACCCGCTGGGTTATTAACTCTTTTTCTTTTTTAGAGAACACCTCTAATATTATTAATTATTTTAGAACAAGACACAAGACAGCCCTTGTGCAGCAGGGAAGTGTGTCCTACATTCAGTCCTGAGGGGTTCCCATGATCAGAGATCAGTTGATTCTATCAATGTGGAAATAGCATGTGTGGGATTTTAACTTTTAAGAGAATCATTTCTGAGTTCAAATGAACCAAACTACCAACTTCTAGCTGTCTTTACTATCTTACATTTCAATAGCCCTTTATGGTTTTCCAGAACTTTTTTCTACATGTAGGTGCAACTTTATCTCAGGATCCCCTGAAGAGCTTTAAAAGGACCAGTTCCTGGTCTGACATCATAGAAAGTCTAGGAAGAGCTCAGTGATTGTTTTTCTTTTCATTTTGTTGTTGTTGTTTTGTTTTAGGTTTTGGGGGTTTTTTGTTTGTTGAAACTCTCTTCAGAGGGGACTCGCACGCAGCTGGTTCATGGATTAGCATTTAGAAACCACTACTATGTTATATCGTTTTGTTTCCTGAGGAAGAAAATAAACCAGAAAGCTGTTAGCATAAGCCTTTATTCAAAATTGCCAAACATGAAAAGGCTCTAAGCAACTGTGTGAACTTAGGCAAGGAAAGCAGAATTTTTGCTGGGCTTTGGCAGGAGTGTCAAATGAAGTTCATCTAGTTTTGATTAAGGGCGGTTCTTAGAAGAGGAATGAATTGTTTTTCTAGATTAGCATCCACTGTAGGGATGATTTGGGTTTTATCAAAAAGAGCAGAAATGAGGAGTTAGTGTCAAAGGTCATGTGCAAGAGGTTGTGAATACATAGCTCCTGGGGACAAGGACATGTGAAAACCACAGAGGACCACTTGTCAGTCCCTAAGTGTGTCTTAAAGGTCACACAGCACAATGAAATGGACAGGACATATGTGTCCTCACTTTACAGATAAGGAAACTGAGGTTCAAAGGGGTTAAGTGACTTCTGTTTCTTTGAAGTGCCACTGTTGCCAAACTTAGAAGAGGACCAAGAATTGTCTATATTGTTGTTGTTGTTGATTTGTTTTTTGACTCATGGTCCATTGCTTTATATTCATTAATATCCTAATAAGGGTATGATTCAAAGACAAGTACTTTCCCAGACATAACATCATGTCACGAAGACATACACACATCTAAGACTCAAACAAACTGATAGTCTAGGGCAGTAGGTGATGGACTGAATGGTTGACATAAGCAATTCATATTCTTGGAGTTCAGAAGAGAAGTTGAGGACCCTGGTTTAGGATAGCTTAAAGCAGTGGATTATATTTGAGCTAGGCTTTAAAGAGAGGGTGATGCAGATGATGAAAGTATGTGGGGGGCATTCCAGGCAGAGCAGAATGGCTCTAATGGGGCTACACAGACCAATGTTCAGGGGGCAGAGAAGTTTTGTTTTCTTCATGCAACCATATGGTAGTTGACAGGGCTAGAATGACCTTTTGGGGCAAATGGGTCAATGCTCTCAACTAAGGTGTTTATTTTTCATGGACTTTCAGGCAATTGGAAAGCTTGAGAGTAAGCTGGAAAATATTTTTTGAGCAAAATGAATCCTGTGGTAGATGCTTCAGGATGTAAAGTCCTAAGTCCTGAACTACAGTGGATGAAGAAAAGATAGAAATAAAGTATGGTGTAATACATTTTGTTAAATTGTCTTTAGGAATAGTTTCAAGTTTACCAAAAAAAAAAAAAAAAAAAAAGTTTCAAAAATACAGTGCGGGGGCATGTGGCTCAGTCAGTTGAGTAACTAACTCTTGGTTTCAGTTCAGGTCATGATCTCAGGGCTGTGGTATCAAGCCCTGCATCGGGCTCCGTGCTCAGCACAGTCTGCTTGTCCTTCTCCCTCTGCTCCTCCCCCTGCTCATGCTTGCTCTTTTCCTCCCTCTCTGTCTCTCTCTCTCTCTCTCGCAGATAGATAGATAAAATCTTTTTAAAAATCAATTTTAAAAATTTAAAAAATAAAAACAGTACGAAGAACACTGATATATCTTTACTCTTATTGTATCCCATTTCCTTCGACATTTTCACTCTCTCCTTTTTTTCCCCACCATAACCTAGTTGTGCAAAAATTAAATACAAAATGGCCCTTTGCACCTAACTACTTCAGTGTGCATTTTCTAAAAGTAACAATATCCCCTTACATAACAAAGAGTTACCAACTTCGGTAAATGTTGCTTGGATGCAATATATTTTATCTGTTCTGTCATCCATATTCCAGTTTAGTCGGTTGACTCAGTGTTGTCTTTTATAGCATTTCCCCTCCAGCACAGTGTGCAGCCTGGGGTCAGACACCGCATATAGTTTTCAGGTCTCTTTAGCCTTCTTTCATCTGAAACATTTCTATTGACTTTTTTTTTTTTTTTTTTTGGTCTTTCATGACATTGACATTTTTGAAATCTATAAACCTCCCACCTTTTGTCACTGTAGAGTCACTCATTTGGTGTTTGATGTTTTCTCGTGATTAAAGTCTGGTGTTGCCTTTTAGGGTAGAATATTGCATAGTGTCGTTGTGACCTCCTTCCAGTATCCCATCTGAAGGCACAGGACGTCCCTGTCCTTGACCAGTGATTAAATGTAACCACTTGGTCAACACTTTGTCCAGTTTCTCCACTGCATGAAGAGTATGCTTTCTCCCTTGTCACTAATAAACTGTGGAGAGACATTAAAACCATGAGAATAGCCTGTACCTCATCAGAGGTTCACCCTAGATTTATCATCCATCGAAGATTTTCTCCTGATCCAGTCTTTACTGCGGTAGTTACAAAATGATTATTTTCCACCTCCAGCACTTCTTTTTTTCTTTTCCTTGTTTTCCTTTCTCCCTTCCTTTTCTCTCCCCTTTCCCTCCACTCATCCTTCCTTCTTTACTTCCTTCCTTTATTTCTTCCTTATTGGTATGGATCCATGAGTTTCTGTTTTTCAAACAGTTTATAATTACTTTACTTAATTATTTTGGTGCTCAGACTGTCCCAGTTTGGGCCAGTGTAAGTCCCATGAAGTTGGTCTTTGTCAAATTCTGACATGGCCCACCCCAACATTTTCAGGGTTTGTTTTTTGTTTTTGTTTTTTGTTTGTTTGTTTTTGCACTTCCTTACTTGTGCTGTGACAGAACATTCCAGGCACAGCTTATACCTACTGTACCCCAGCCCTGGAATCAGCCTTTCAGTCTTCAATTAGTCACAAGTGATATTACCAAAATCTGGGTGGTTGCAGTGCTCAGTGGTCCTCAAGTGTATTTGTTTCCTGATGCTTTCAGCAGGCAAAGATAGGAAATATATTCAAGTATGTACACATACACCTGCATGCATACACACACACACCCTGAACTGAAGAATGTTCCTCTGTGGTTTTCGTCTGTCCTTGTCACCAGCATTTATGTATTCACAACCTCTTGCACATGACCTTAGACACTAACTCCCCATTTCTCCTCCTTTTGATAAAACCCAAATCATCCAAAGAGTGGATGCTAATCTACAAAAAATACATATGCACACACACACGCATATACACGTATTTTAGAAAATATGAGTTCGCAGTGCTACCTCCATATTGACATCATTGTTTCTTGACTTCCCGCATTCTGTGTTTCCATGTTCCTTCTTCCATGGTGGGATCCTTGGTCCCAGTAATGTCAGTTACTCATGTGCTAAATCCAACAATCATTCTAAAATAGTTTCGGGATTACTTGAAGTGGCCCACACCACTACAATTAATAAATCAACTAAAAAAAATAGGATTAGTTTGTGATTCTTCTCATTCCCCACCACCTAACACTTAACAGATACAATCAAATGCGGAGTTTATAAGTAACTTGGATGATAACTTGGCTTGTTTCCTTCCTTGCTTCTCTCCCTCCCTCCTTTTTTTTTTTCTTTTCTTCCTACCCTCCTTTCCTTTAGTGTATAGTGTTCATTTGAAATACAATTAGTTTTATTTATTTCAATTTAATTTTTCCTTCCCATTCTTATGTACTTGCACTTGTGGGTATGTATAACATTAGCATTCTTTTAAAAAATCAGTGCAACACATTTTGAATTAAGAAGTAATGAACAGAGTGTGAATGTGATCAGTGTAATATAGAAAATTCCAGAAATGGCCCCTAAATGAATTGCCATCTAATTTTCATAGAAAATTCAAGATATATTTTTTCAATTGCATAGATTCCCATTAAGCTTCTAAATGAATAGCTGTGTTCTACCTCAGTGAATTGCCTTCTTCACCTTTCAGTGAATACATCATTCCTTTGTTTACTTAAATGGCCACGCATTTATCTACTACCAGCAATCATAATGTTAGGAAACAGAATTAACAGATACTTTCATGGATATAGTTTGCTTACAGATGTAGGAACAATGAGTGACCTATTCAATGAGGGAACTCCCAAGAGAATTGACTGTGTTGAGGAATCCTGCCTAAGCTACCATCACGAGTTTCTATCATGCTGTTCCTGGGGGTGGACTAGCTCTTTGTGGCAAAGATACTCCTGTCCCTGTGGCTGGTTCACACTGGGACTCTGGCACCTAAGACTTCATTAGGAATTCACAGGCCATTGATGAGGTTTGACTTACGATCTGAAAGAAAAGGGATCCTTTTTAGAATTCCCAACTTTGGAAGACAAATATATCCTCAGGCATTTGTCTAACAGGTTTTTGTTCAGTATGTATTATTAAAATTATAATATTCTTGCTCTACCAACTCAGGTGTGCAAGAGATGGAACATTTCTTAATTGCCTTTATGTCAATTTAAGTTGGCACAATTTAAATCAGAAAGGCCTTAGGCATTTTTCTAGATTTACAGGATCTTTAATCATAGTTACCGTTGCCCCCACTCCTTACTCCCCACCTTGGATCAGGCAGAGGGCCCTCTTGTTTTCTCTCTGCACTTGTCCTCGAAGAAAACACTTTTCCAAGTTTGTCCTTCGAATTGCAAGAACCCTGTTGCTCCTGTCCTAAGTGGAAGACTGGGTCTTTGTTGACTCCTTCCAGGATCTGCGGGCTGCTGTCCAGGTCCAGTCTCCGTATGTGTACCTCACCCATTTTCCCTGAACCCTTGACCCTGAACAGAGAGCAGGATGCTGGAACTCAGCACTTATAAATCCCACCAAAGTTCTCTCTCCTCTCCCCTAATCAGTGTTAATCCCATTGTCTCTGTAAGCCCTGAAATGCAACCTGTTCTCTCCTTTTCTTTTCTTTTCCTTCCTTTTTTTCCCCTTTCTAGAGAAGCCTTGATCAGGCCCTCACAAAAGACTGGAGAAAGCATTGTTTTCCAGCGGCTTCAGCTTCTTGCCAAGAAAAACCCTTTGAGGCAAAATACGGGGCTACCTTTTCAGAATTGAAGGAAGAACAAAATATAAACTAGTATTTCAGTAAATTAGCTTGCCATTTACTCTTTCTCAAAATCGCCCAAGGCTTTAGGGCAGAAATTTGATTTTATTCTGTGCTCTGTAGGAGTTGATTTTTTTTTTTTTCCAGTAGTAAAAACCAACATGGTCTTTCTCAGAGTTTAAAGATGAAGGGGAATATAAACCAAATAAATATTGATGATTCACCCAAATTATGCATTTCCCCCCTCACCTTGACCTCACCTTTTTTTTTTCCCCCAGCTCCCAGCATCTTGCTGCACAGAGCTAAAGGCAATTTTATTTTCACATCAATTTACCTTTAATTGGTGAATTTTCATCAAGGTGATTCATATTTGGGGGATTATGTTTTGTGAGAGATGTCACAAAAGCCAACAATTCATAAGAATAAAAAAGTCTTGATTTATATAGCATGGAAAATGTTTCCAAAATGGGCATTGGAAACTTGCCACTGAGGCTTAAATTTAAAAATGGAACTTTTTTCAAACACTCCAGTGGCCACTTGAAGCCAACCATGAATCAGGAAAGCAATGGGTTATTTACTTATTTGTGTTTTTGTTTTTTGTTTTTTTGGAATTGTTTTTTTTCTTTTTTAATTGAATTTTACAGCAAGTCAGGAATCACTAAACAGGACAAAAGTAAAGGAAAGCAGTAGACACTCTTCATGCATTTCTTCCTACATTTGACCCCCCCCCCTTTAGAATTAAATGTACTGTTAAGCCTGTGTTGAACACAGCACAGTACACACTCAGGCCATTCATTCTTGGGAATGTCTGCACTCACCTAAGGTCATGAGGCATGAAAGAAACTTAAGGGATTCCCTAGGCCTTGGATGGGAAAGGGTTCTACAGGCTATATGGGATTCCCTAGGTAGAGATTCCTTGGGTTTCAACTCATCACTTTGATGAGGTTGTGGAATATAGGTGAGGTTCAGTGGGGTAGAGTCCGGAGCCGACGACCAAGAAAGAATTCTTAAGACACCTTTGGTGCAAAATTGGTGGTTTATTAAAGCATGGGGACAGGACCTGTGGGCAGAAAGAGCTGCTGTGGAGTCATGAGGAATGGCCCATTATATACTCTCAAGTTTGGAGGGAGTTAAGGATAGCATAAGTCTCTAAGGAATTTTGGAAGCAAGGTCTCCAGGACCTTGAGGGGGCTAGCTACTGTTGGGAAAAGGTCATTTATTACCATCTAATAACACCTTAGTCATGAGACCCTTCAGATGTATATCGGTGGGCCATATGCTTGGGGGATGATTGCCAACACGTATCTTGCCAGGGACGGGGGGGGGGGGGGGGGGGAGCGGTTAGAGATGAAGTTTCCAAAGGAATTTTTATACGTTAAAGTAGACTTACAGGATCTTGATGGAGGGGAGGGGGTCAGGCTAGGACTGCCTTTGGCCCTTAGCAAAGTATTAACATCGCGCAGCTGAGTTCCCAGAGGAATGTCACTGCGCCTGTTTCATGGACTTGCCAATGGGCTGGAGGTAGTAAGGAAATTTAACCGTGTCTACATACATTCCCTTCTGGAAGCTAGGTTACTGATAGCTTTGTCCTTGTAAACTGCTAAGACATTTGTAAACTGAGGGAGACTCAAGTGTTGCAAGATTGTGGTCTCTATAGGTTAACTGTTTCTTTGTCCTTTAGGGCAGTCAGGAATGCCTAAGGAATGTTGCATACATCCCAGAGTGAGGGGGTTGCAGGGTGTCCGCTTCTGCTTTGTCCTCAGCTTGCCTTTGTTCCCTCATCAACCATCAACGTAGTCTGTCTAAAAACTCTGACTCTATGTATTTTGAATGTGTGTGTTTTTTGCTGAACAACATTTACCACATGTGCAGTTCCTCGAGCCAGCAGGCTGGGCGTCATCACCCTATAATGGAGCTAACCTGAGTTCACTCCTTGGTGACTTACAGATCGTGACAACACCAGGTGGAGTTGTCCCACAAAGGAAACTGTATTTGCAGCAAATAAGGAGATCAGGAGCAGTAATTTCCGAGCCTGTGACTCCTACACAGGAGGAGAGGTGGTCCTTTTATTTAGGGTTAGGAGGAATATTCAAAAGAGAACTTTGTCATCCCAGGTAAAGGCTTGCTCAGGTGTACTTAGAAAGCACACCTACACCTGCATTATTAATTATGGTAATGAAGCTCGGGCTCCTCCTTGGGCGGAGACTGTAACATTATAACAAAGCAGAGGAAACTGTAGGAGGAGGGAAGGGGCTCTGGGCAGGCTCTGAAGTTAGCATAAACTGGATAGGGTCTTGGGCCCTTATCTCAGGTAAGGAATGTAGGGTCTTGCTTACTTTTGAGATAGCACTGCGAGTTTTTACCACTGATTTATTGTCTCTGATATGGTTAGGTTATTTCCAGGCCTGGTAGAGACTGTTAGTTTTTGCATTCCCTTTTTCTCCTTGAAGTCCTTAAGTACTGACGCTTTTGCATTTCTTCGTAATTCTGATGCCTCCTAGGAAGTTCTATGGGGAGTGTGTTGGGGCAAGGGGGGCTAAAATGACTTCTCTCAAGTGTCACAAAACCTGGGTCTCATTTGTCTTTTGCCAGGGACCCCCTAACTCTTTCTGCTTACAGTTTCCCTCCTCTCCATCATCTATACATTACTGGTAAATACTGCAGATTATATCTATAAAATTATCTCATTTCATACATCTTTTTTTTTTCCCACTTCTGCTATAACTCTCCTTCAAATTGTCTCCAGTTTACACTGCCTACATTAGAGAGCTTGAGCGTGCACACTGACACTGACTCGTGGCTTCTGCCTGCCGAAAACCCTCCCGTGCTGACGAATGTAATCAGGAGACGCTGTGTGTGATTAACTGGCCCACGACTCTCCTTCCTGTTTCCACGTGAGCCACTAATTTCACTTACCTGAGTCTCCAGCCACAGGGTCTAGCTCTTTTTCACCTGAAAGCCTGTCTTCATCTGTTTCCTCTTCCCAGAATCCGCCACCCCATTCTGCTTCTCCGGTTCTCAGCATGTCTTTCTCATGTTAATCCTTCAAATTTAACTTAAATATCAACTCAGGCCCCCAATTCCACGCTTACCAACACAACTCCCTATTTATCAAATTCATAGGAAGTGTTTTTGGGGTTTTAACATTATATATTTTATTATTTCCTTACCTCTTTTTGTCTGCCTTTCCCCGATATACCATGGGTTTTGTAAAAACAGGAGCCAAGTCTGCTCGTCACGATATTATCTCTTCATGACCTAACACAAACACCTGACACACACCTAGATATACCACACATTGAGTAACTTCAAGTGAATTAGCAAGTTGATGTACGTCTGGGGGTTAATTTGTTCTGCAACCAAAATGTAGCCTAACTCCGAGCAAGACTGAACATAGAATAGCTGATACTGTATATCTGCTTGGGTATAAAGGTTTAATTTGTTTAGTAAGACTTCTGTGCACGCACACTGTCCAGTGGTTGTTTCTCGTTGGTGAGTATTTTCAATCTGGAATACCCATACCCATACCCTTGGATCAGAGGAGTTTTGCTAACTCACCCCATCTCTGGAGAAGACACTGCATTTTTAAAGACTTGTAACCTTAAAAAAAATCTTTCTCCTTTAATGTCCTTTATTTTTTCATAATCAAAATATGTGTCTAATAGTAGAGGTGGGGACATTACTGCCAGAGGATTAAACTCCAGTAAATTCTGAGGGGAAAAAAAGAATGTTTAGAAGGCAGCAGTTAATGTCTTCTTAGTGGATAATGGCTTTGAGGTGCTAATTCTCTCTTGTGAGCAAGCCTATCTGCTGTTACTGTCAATGCTATTTATATATGCTTATTAAAGAAAGAATAGACTCTTGAGCATGGGCCATAATGATTTTTCTTGTACCTGGGCCATGGTTGCTCCCAAAGTGTTTTACTACCTTTTTATTATTTATGTTCTGCATACATATTCTATTCCTTTGAGAAAAGAAAACAGACAATACTTGTTATTTTTATCACTGAACTTCTCAGTCCTGTTATACAAAATGTGCTTCCCTATTTCAGAGCTATCAAGAACTTGACAGTTTGAGATATTTAATTTTAAGTGTTTGAAATTTGGGGGAGGAGTGGGCTAGGGGGTGGTATTTCCTTACTGTCTATTGGTTCGCTAATGGAGCTTTTAAGAAAAAAACATGACAGTTTCAGGCTTGGGGTGGGTTTCATTGAGTTAAGGCTCAGATTTTAATATAATGAAAAAGATAAAAAATCAACACAAGGAAGTATAAAAGCCCAAGTGATTTTTTTTCTTCAGCCTTTTATTTTCTTCCTTCTATATAACTTATTAATTCAATGTTTCTGGTGTGCTATTTGAAAATTATTAAAGGCTCCTTTTATTTGTTAACAATGGGGTAGTTCCCCACAGAATGGTATCGAGGTCATTGGACAAAGAACTGAAGTAGGAGAGAGAAATGATGTCATACAAGAAACCAGAAATGTGAGGGATTCAATAGTATTTTTACATCAGACAGACAAGGAGGCATCATGGGAAGGAAGGAGGAGGAGAGAAATTATTTACAGTCATATTTTTTGTATTTAAAAAAAAAAGTTTGCAGACACAGAATCAGAAAAGAAAACTAATAGCTAAAAAGAGAACATGTCAAGGGATGGCAAGAATGCTGTTACCAGGATCAAGGACTAGTAAAGAGGTGTGGAAATTAAGCGGAATTAAGTACAGCTCAGGGGAGAGTTTTTTTACACCAATGAGTTTATAAGCATCAAAATCAATTATGTATGTAGACAGTTTTTCTTGCACAAGAAAAAGTATGCCTTTTATATTTCACTTACTAGCATTTCCTCAAAATGCCATCTAATATTTTACTGTCTTGACTAAGGAAATGGAAATCTGTCAAACTGGTCAAGGGGGGCCCACAGAGATGGTTGTTGAATCTTCATTACACCTGGGAAGAAGGTTCAGTGCGTTTTCTCAGGGGCTGATCCTGGGATTGGCTCTAATTAATATTTTCATTAGTATCATGGATGACGGGATAGGGCAAGCTCGATAAATTTTCCAATTATGCCAAATTGAGTAGTGAAGCCGGCACCTGGAAAAACTTGATTGCAATTTAAATGACCTTTTTGAGTTTCAGAAGAAAGCAAATGGCAGTTTAATTAGACAAGAGCAAGATGCTGGGAGCAAATCACTAGCAATGATAAGAGTACTTTATGTTGTACACTGAAAAATAGGTTCACATCTTTATTTTACCTTCAACAGTATAGGTAGGTTACAATAATCACCTTAGAGGTAAAGATGGGATTCGTTTGGGCTTTCATGGGGTTGAAAGATTAATTTGGTGGGATGCAGAGGCATGGGGGCTGAGTTGAAAAGTCAATCAATAAATAAATCTGCAACCAAATTTCATACATTGTGCTTTATGGTAATGTGTGCTAATTTTACTCATATTCTCAAAATTGGGCATGCCTTGATTTAGTGTAGTGTACCCACTTTAGAGCACAAAACATAAGTGCAATGAAAATAACATGGGTCCAGAAGAGATCAGCAGAAACTCTGCAGTGGCTGGGAGGCTAGTTCTAGCAAAGACTATGGGAATTGTTCAGCACAGAAAAGGGAAGGTGAAAAGTGCATATTTACCTTTGGACACATTTTCATGGTTCATTGTTGGAAGAATAATCAGCCTTTCATTTTATCTATTGAGTATAGGAAAATATACAAGCATTTTTTTTTTTCCTTAAGAGCATTTCCTTATAAAGAAAAGCACATCCTCACCAAGCTGGGATGTATCACTTTCTAATGAAATGATTTAGGACAATCATCACCTTAATTCCTCCTTCTCTTCCTTCCTTCCCGCCCTCCTTTCTTCCTTCATTCCTTACCTCCTTTTTCTTTTTCTCTCTCTCTCTCCTTCTTTCCCTTCCTTCCTCTCTTTTTTTCTCTATTTCTCGCTTTCTTTATTTCTTCTACTTTTAAAAAATTCTCTAACTTTGCCTATTGAAGGTGATTTTTGTTAAGGCTATAATTTGGACAGAAATTAAAACCTGACCTAAGGAAGTTTTATTAAGTATCCAGCCTCACCTTTTAATATCATTGTCATGTTTTTATTATATGTAACTGAATGTCAAAGGGTATTTGGATCCTTGTATTTTAAAATGTGGTATTGTCGTGGAAGTCTAAAGTTGGGCATTTCTTTCAGATACAAAAAAAATAATCGTACATTATCTTCCCTTCAGGTCAAATGGCAGGCGATCATACAAGGCTAGAGTTTCATAACATAGAGACTGGCATCATCACAGAACGCCGGTATCTTTCTTCTGTCCCTTCCAACTTCATTGGACACCTGCAGAGCCTGACATTTAATGGAATGGCATACATTGACTTGTGTAAAAATGGTGACATAGATTACTGCGAGCTCAATGCCAGGTTTGGTTTCAGGAACATCATAGCAGACCCTGTCACCTTCAAGACCAAATCGAGCTATGTTGCCTTAGCTACATTGCAAGCCTACACTTCTATGCATCTTTTTTTCCAGTTCAAGACAACATCCCTAGATGGACTAATTCTATATAATAGTGGGGATGGAAATGACTTTATTGTGGTCGAATTAGTTAAAGGGTGAGTATATGTCAGTTCAATGACAAATAAATAAAAATTTTCAAAATGGACCTCGGTATCCAAAAATATAAGTTAAACAGATGTGTTGGCTTCTAAGGCAGTGGGCAGGGAGGTGGGGGAGTGGCTTAAATAATGCATTTGCTCAGATCACCTCTTATCTTATGAAGATATCTTATAAAGTTAATAGGAAATCAGTAGAGTCTTCTCTACCTACATTTTCATTTACAAGGTACAAATAATACCGAGTTACAATAATAAGCATTCCATGAATCGTATACTTCAGATGTGGGTTTCCTTATTATGCACACTGTAATTCTACTGAAGAGTTTCTAGAAATGTATAGAAATGTGTGCTATTTAAATATCTAATATTAAATAATCAGATTACTTTAATTCCACAAAATCCCATTTAACTCAAACTTAACTCTATATCAGAATTCCTTGAAGAATTTAGAAGGAAAGATTTTTGTAAAATTTCCTTGAAACGGTGAGGAAAATTTGATGTCTTTTAATTGATTTGGGTACTCATTCATTTAATCAGTGAACATTATAGCGTAGCTACAGCGGGCTGGAGAATGTACCAGGCTCGAAAGCAGGTGAACACATAGATATAACAGAAGAGCATCATGAAAAGTTGCCTGAGGTGATCATGTGGAAAGGTTCAGGAAAGTCTTTAGGGAAAGAGGCAGGGAGTGGGTATCGGAGCTGAGTCTTGAAGGATGAGTGCACATTTCCCGTATAAGAAACAGGCGTTCAAAACAAAAGAAGAGCAGGTGCGAGAAGCTGGCAAAAGATGAAGGGTGTGGTGGAAATAGGGAATGAGTAGTGAAAGGTGACCTTCCAGTGTCATAAGGTGGGTTGTAGACCATGATGTTAAAAATAAATTTTCACTATTTTCTATAATGCAGACAGTGAGTAATCCTCTTGGATGAAATCGTATTGTTTCTTACTCTCTTGTTAGCTGAGCCTCCATACAACTCACTCTCAGACTTCTAGCAAAGATGGAACCACATGTGAAAAGATCTCCATTTCTAATATCTAGTTGGACTCCATCAAAAATTCAAAAAGTGATGGCACTTTCTCAACCTTTGCTTTTTTCCCAGGTACTTACATTACGTGTTTGATTTGGGAAATGGTGCTAACCTCATCAAAGGGAGCTCAAATAAACCTCTTAACGACAATCAGTGGCACAATGTGATGATATCAAGGGACACCAGCAATCTCCACACTGTCAAGATTGACACGAAAATCACAACACAAATCACCGCAGGAGCCAGGAACTTGGACCTCAAGAGTAAGTGCACACTGAGTCAGAGTACAGGGACGAACCCACATGGGCTCCACGCACATGGCAGGTCCTTTGTTTTGCAGGGTGTGTATCTACTGTTTGTAAAGTCTGACCAGAATTTCATTTCCAACACATGATTAATAATACAACACACAAGCCTCGGTTCCCCTTTAATGTGGCAGAAACATATGTATTTTTAATAGCTCAAAAAATGCAACCTCTAAGAATGCATGCATGATTAAAATTTAAAGAGAAAACATGTTCTTAGACTTGATATTATAAAGATGAGTAGGTTGTTTGCATGTTTCTTTAGTCCCTACAGTTTTTAATCGATTTGGGGTCAGGATAGCTATGTACCTAAGGAGTTTCTTCTAGGGTTTATTAGTTTTCTTTCCTTGGTGAGGTTCCCCAGATACTTACAGAGCCTCTGACCAATAGGGGTCTGAGCCTGGCCTATACCCTTGTGTCTCCAGCAGTGAATTTGCTACATCCCACCCCCAACACGCACACACACACACAAGAATGCTTCCATCACCAGCTGCTAAGAAAGTTTAACAGACTTTTTCCTTCCCTATTGATTTCTCAAGTGAGCAAGACAAATGCTTAGAAAACATGTCAATAATGGGAGAAAATAACAGAAGCTTCTATTCGAATGAGCCTTTGTGATTCACTAAGAACATATCCATATATCCCATCTCATTTAACATGGCAGCAAGCATTGGATGAGGTTTTATCAGCATTTTATTATGTATGTAGAAATCTGAGCTTTGAATGGCTTGCCCAGGGATAAAACAACTGCCACAGTAAATACACCCCCCACCCCACGTTCTGGCCCCCTCCATTACTCCTCTACCCTTATGCATCCCAAAGCCCTACAGGGATCATTGTGCTCACATTTTTGCTTGATAAGGGCTGTTGATTTGTATCAATGGGATCTTTTCCTTTGATTCAAAACGTAAATACATGGGGAAGTTAGAGAAATGGAAAGAGAAAATCCAACAGAACTCTTTCTAGAAAAAAAACGCTCTTTCTAAATCAGGCGAAGGAAGAAAGAAAAGGGTTTCACGTCCTGTAATTGAAGAATATATTTACAATCCCAGGACTCTATTTGTCCAACACATAAAATGTGTGATAATGGCTGTCTTCCTTCTTTCAGAGTGGGCCTCTTGTGAACTTCAAAGCGATCCTGTTTGTGTCCACACAACTAATAGCTTAGCTCAGGAAGGAAAATGAAATTCAAAGGAAATGCTGTTTAACAGGCTAAAGCTCTCTCTCTTTCTTCTGACTTAAGTGAATGGAGTGCATTTTCCGTGTTTTCGTGTTTCGTGAGTACCCCTGTTTTGCACAGGGTGTTCAGGTGGTAATTGTCAAGGAAAGGGAGAGATTGCGACATTTGGTGTGCTGGCCATGCCAGCCACCAAAGCTAAAGCTAGATGGTGTCCTGTTTGTGGAGGGGGAGACCTCAGTGAGCATAAACGAATGTCACTGGAAACTGTGGACACTGTGCGGGACACTGAAGTGGCTGGGAAAGAAGCGGTTTGTGGTTGGTGGAAGTAGGTGACCTGCACAGACCTATGTACACATTGAGGGTATAGCGAAGTAAGGTTCTATCTCATTGGACAATTAGGACTCTGTCTCCTGAGTTAAATATTTGCTCATGGCTCATTAAAACAAATGAAGTGAGGGTAATAGGACGTCATGGTATAGCTTTCTTTCTGGTGGTGGAGGGGACTTTTACAAGTCTACGTGACCTTCAGAGCTGATTTTGATTAAAATAGTCAGTGTTTCATGATTCTGAATGTAAGAAGGGCTTTATCCACAATGCAAAAACTAAAACTATGAGTTAAAAAGTGCATTTTATATAATATTAAGATACTAAGCATTGAATTCTGACTGAGCGCATCTGTATTTAATAAAAACAAACAAACAAAACCACTATTTAAATTTGAAGTGAAGTTCCCAGGTGAATAGAGATTCTATACTGACTATCCCCCTTCTCCTCATAAAGTTCCTGCATGTTTACAAATTTATGCCAAAAAATGGAAGCAAATTCCTAAAATTAAAACTTAAAAGCCAAAGCTTTGGGCTTATAAATTGAATGTGTGATCCAACGGCGACGATTGCCCCAGAGAAGCTGCTTGCTGTGTGTGCCACCGACTAGCAGGAGCTCAAGAGGAGAGCGTGGGCACGTGGCAACACGTCACCTAGCTTCCACCGTTACCAGATTTTGGTGTGTGTGGTGAGAGGCCTTGGTCAGATGAGGAATATTTACTGAGCTTTTGAAGAGGAAGAAAGAGTTCCTGTCATGAGAAGCTTTCTGCCCCATGGAGCAGATGGACTTGGGCCATTTAGGGGACAGAGAACAGGAGGACTTTGAGAGGAAGGTGTGTTTAAGGGATTTCAGAAGGATGAGTAAAGCAACTAGGCATTTTCTCCTTCCCACCCGGATGCCCACTGGAATTAGGGAGGGCTGACTGATGTAGGAGAGCATCTACAGGACCTCTTCTCTCGGAATTGAACAGCATTGGTTTCTTAGCATGCTCGTCATGTAGAATTCAGACACTCTAAATGTGGGAAACGCGGAAGGTGACCTATTTTGGTCGGTGGTTTTATTTCACGTATATTTTGCCCTTAAAGAATTAAAAGAAAGTTCCTATTTACACTCTATTTAAGTGTCTGCCATAATCTTATTTCTCCTCAAAGTGAGGTCAGCCAACTTGACCACTTCAGAGTCCTGTGGTGGGGTCCATAAAATGCAAGTTTCTGGGTCCTGCCTCAGACAGACTGAAGCAGTAATCATTTGACAGTAATGTGCAGGAGACGGCAGGTGTCTGTGTTTTTGAAGAGCACTCACTAATCTAGATGCCATGTGTTTCAGAACCCTGAAAGGATGCAACGTCCACGTTGAAGCAAAGTTTAAGTCACTTTTGAATTTAGTACAAATCCTGGTTTTAATTGTATTTTAGAATTTTATTTGTTTTACCAGGCCTGGGTCAAAGAGACATTGGTGGCTTCAGGATTATTTGAAGTATTTTTATTCCTCATGTTACCATACCATAGAAAGACACTAGAGGGCAGCATCAGGCCACAAAATCTGCCAAACAAGACAGGTTGGGCGGGGGGGAACCTCCGCAAGCTCTGCTTGTGCTGAAGCAGAATTTCTTTGTCTTCAGCCATCTAATAATGTTTTGGGCCTTTATAATAACGCACGTTTTTATCTACATCTCTGTGTCATTATATAGACAGGGATTTAGTGTAGACATTTGTAAGCTAGGGACCATTTATCCCATTTCCCACCTTGACTCCGCTGGAGATGGTCAGAAATGGGCAGGAGTCTAATGATCTTTCTCAGAGAAGAGGAATTCCATGCAGATGACCTGTTCAAATTATCTTTCGTGGCACTGCCGAGTTCTCGGGGGGTTCTGTGTCTCTCCCTGCTGATAGAGTTTTGCTTTCATCTTTATTTCCCGGCTGTTTGTGTTCTATTCCCTCTGGCTATGATGTACAAGCTGCAACATGCAATGAAAAGAGCAGCATAAATTTGCTCTCTGCAATGATTTCCTAGCACAGCTGCACATTCATTGTGGGACTTCTGAGTCCTGCCCCCTTTAGAGAAATAAAGGGTTCATGTAATTCTTCCTTATGTTCCTTCTCTTGTTCCTGTATTTGGCACACTTGTATGTTTGTATATGTATGTGTATGAGAAGGAGTTAATATTTATTGACTTTCTGCCAAACATTAAATAGATTTAAATGAGGTTATTTTATTTCATCCTTGCAGTTACCCAGGGATTTGAATTAAGTTCAGTCTTGCTCATACATTAATCTAGTAAAACAACAAACATAGGCAGAAAGGACTGTCTTTGGCCCCCATTTTCCATGGGCACCCCTCTTTAGGGCATTACTTAAGTTTATCCTTTAGCAAATTGAGGATAATTTATTTGATGGGGAAAAAATAGATTTCTGAGTACAAAGAATACAGTGCCCTCAGGTGGCCACTTAGCAAACTAGTTACAAGTGAATAATCCAAGTACCGACCACAGCTAGGTCAGCCTAGGCAGAGTGTTCCCCTTTATTCTCCCATTCGGACCCCATTCCTTGCCCCCAAGGGCTGTAAGCAGGCTCTCCTTGGTCTTCCTATCTTATCTCTTCTCTCCTTTTGACCATTATCTGCTTTTTAACCTTCTTGATATTCCTCCTTAAATCTTACTTTGAAAGCAGCCACCTGCTATTGTTTATCCTGCTACCAAGGCCACTAAAAGTTTCCATAATCAGAGACAACCAATCAGCGCTGTCCTTTCAAATACATTCTAGGAACTTTCAGAGAGGAGTCCAACTTGGAGAGTAGCCTTTTAAAGCAGGAGACAGCATTGAAACTGGAGGCAAGTGTCTGTTGTCCTGTTGGTTAAGCAGTCTTTATTGGATTTTTTTTTTTTAATTTGTGAGGAGCTGAGATCTATTCACATTACTTTAGTTAATGGGAGATTATTTTAAGGATCCATTAGGAAGAGATATAAGAAATCCTTTCAGAGGATGAACAGCGAAGCTACTTAGAGAATAAGGACTTTATTCTGATTGGCATACTGGGATCTCAAGAGCAACCCTCCTAAGTGTTTCCTTGGACATGAATATCCACCGCTCCCTAATTCCAAGCTCCATGGCCGACCCCCTATCAGCTGTGTCTACTCCCGCTGAGATCATTTCTCTCTGATGCCTGACTTTTCCCACTCTTGGCTTCTGCCTCATGGCTTCAAACCATTGCTTTTGTTCCTGGGCATTATCACTTTGTCTCCTTCTCCCTCTCTTCATCTCCCTTTCAAATTCCCCCAAAGATGTGATCTCATAGAGTGAGTGGACCTTTCTAGAACACAAGTTCATGGGCTTTACTTCTGCTGTTGTGGGTTAGGCTCACTTCCTCTGGCCAAGTAGCTGTACACACAGACTAGATTTGCGTTGGCATAAAACCTGAACTTGAAAGATGATCCCTGGGAAGGAGGTCCTGGGCTGGAAGGCTCTGGAGCTTCTTAGAAGGGAGCAGGGGTGATTTCCTTATTCAGAAGGTCCCTGAGTGTCATGCCAGAGGTGAGGAGGAGGGAATGAAGGGATTTTAAGCAGGAGGGTAGAGTTCACCGTGCATTCTACAGTCCTTCCTTTGGCTTTGCTGCAGAGGATGGGCGCAAGCTGGGGGAGAGAGACGACTTTGGAGGCAATCGCCACAGTGCAGAACAGAGACAGTCAGGCTCTAAGTATGTAAAAATAAGACTTGACATCTGTTACTCTGTTTCCCACACAAGAATTGAAAGACAATTAGAGCTATGAAACTATTGTTTCTCTCCTGGTGTCTCCACTGGATTCCCAGGCTTTGCAGAAATCAGTCTACATCTGCTCTCTTTACTGCAAGGCCTTTGTCAGTGTGTTAAAATCTCACTGTCACCCTCTCTCCCCGTGAGATGTCTCCTCCCCGTGCCCAGTTGTCTTGGACCTGCTCTCTGACCTTGGGCATGGAAGTTTCTCCTTCTGCTTCCCTATAACCCTTGGACCAACTTACACAACGGAACAGAGTTCAAGTTCTCTATTCCCAGTCAACGATCCTGTTTTCTTTTGTATTCCTCCACTTATTGTACTAGTTTTGGAGTCTCTTTCACATCGGGCATAGGTTTTCTATGTTTAAATTTTTCTACACCCTCTAACCCTATTATTTGAAGTTTACCTTTCCACCATTAGGATCATAGGAGCTTAGAGCTCAAAGTAATCTTAGAGACAAACTGGTGTGAATCTTTTTTTTTTTTTTTTTTTTTTTTTACACATGAGACCAGTGTGCTCAGGGGAGATGTGCCAGCACCGCTGTACAGATAATTAGTGTTTCTAGATCTGGTCTTCTAATTCCCAGTTTAACACTTTTTACAATAGGCTAGGGAAGACAAGTTTTATTGCTCATAGCAACTCAGTTGGCTGCAGGCGAAAGCCTGGAGCAACATGCTGAAAAGAAATCTGCGAACTTCCTTGGACTTACTGGAGAAGACTCTTCATGTGGTCATCCCTAGGCTCAAGATGGAGACTGGTGGTGTGTGGGTCACCTATTGGCTTTTTATTTCTGATGCAACTTTAAAGACCCCAACCCTTCCAATCTGCAGTTGCTTTAGGGCAGGTGATATAGGTGCTGAAAGCCCCCATGCTGGTTTCTGCTCACCCTTGACAATGAATGACTGAGCTCTGACAGCCACAGGCCTTGGCTTGTGTGCTTGGAATAGCTGAGAGGAGGTCATGTTCCAGCAGAGATAGCCTTCCCTAGTCCTCCCACAGCAAAGTGTGGGCTCCTGGAAATCTGAATCAGGTGCTCAAATGCCTTTTGGACAAGGTGCCCATTTACCATGTCCCAACAGGATAGTGATTAGACAAGTTGAGTTCTTAGAGCTGGTGACATTTATGCTGTGGAGGAGAAAGTGCCTACAAGTGGTGAAGTGGGTTTTTTTTTTTTTNTTTTTTTAAAGATTTTATTTATTTATTCGACAGAGATAGAGACAGCCAGCGAGAGAGGGAACACAAGCAGGGGGAGTGGGAGAGGAAGAAGCAGGCTCGTAGCAGAGGCCTGATGTGGGGCTCAATCCCATAACACCGGGATCACACCCTGAGCCGAAGGCAGACGCTTAACCGCTGTGCCACCCAGGTGCCCCCTGAGGTGGGTTCTTAAGGATCAGGTACTGCTCACAAGACCTCACCTCATTGTAGCTAGGCCTTCGATGTCCGTCCCTCTTCAGGGTATGCCTGGGAAGAAGCTGAGCTGTCTTCTTAAAAGTTGGGCTCCTTGGTCAAGAGCTCTCTGTGTTCGAACCATCTGAGAAAGCAAGTTTGGAACATCTCTCTCACTGAAGAAGTACTTGGGTCTGCAGAGAAGCATAAACCCATTCAGACTAATTTTAATGAAAGAAGTGGTGTGAAGTGTATCATTCAAGGAACCCAAGGGCCAGAGAAAGTTTAAGACTTGACCTCATGAGAGCCATATTTGGGAAACCTGTCAGCAACAAGCCAGCATCTTTACTCTTGGTCTCCACTGGGGCTATGACTTGCTTTCTCTTGGCTCCCCAGAAAGCTCTCATTATTTTCGCTGTCTGCAGATTGGCTTTCCCTGCTATCATAGACATTGGAAAAGGGACTCCTGGACCTGGCTTTTCACCCCTGAGCAATTCTGATACCCAGGAGAGACTCACTTGAGTTTAGGAGTCCTAGTGTCAAATTCTTGGAGAATAAAGTAGATTGGAACATAACATCCTTCCTGTGACCAGGATGAGCGATGGCAGGAGGCAGGGTCATACTGTACAAATACGAATTCTCTGGATTTGTTTGAAGAGATATTTGGACAGACTACTTGGGAGTACAAGTGGAGCCATCAAGGGCTCTAAAAGGTCATCTGTAAGCTCCAATGCAAAAATCAAGGTGGCGTGTCTGCCTTGTTCCGGAGCAGGGGTTGGGGTGGGGGGCTACAGCCATCAAGATGGTAAAAAACTGGGCTTTGCGTGGCACCAGAATGTTCATATGACTAAATTCGCAAATACTTGTGTGGACAAGATTCTGTGGATGGAGTGGGACTGTTGATCTGGGGTCAGAGACAGCACATTAGATACAAAAGCCAGAAGTCAGAAGCTCACTGGGTTTTTGGGAAACACAAGGGAAGGAGAATGCTAGATTGTTGTCCTCTGTGAAATTGGAACGATTTAAACCAGCTGTTCTAGATCTATAAAGGGCAGAGCGGCCATGGCTGACTTGTGGGTAATATTACATTTGTTCCTTATAGATCTCAGAAGTAAATATCACTGTTACTTTCAGGGGTGGTTCCATTTAGTTAGGATTTAGTAATAATGCAGATCCAGCCCTCTTTTACTGTAGGTCACAGTAGTTTTTAGTTTCTCCTTTTAATCCTGAACAATTCCTCTTGAGCCATCGTTCAAAATTAGAATAGACTGGAAATGAGTTGGTCTTAGGACAAAGATACCCCTACCACTGTACAGATATGCTTTAGAGCCATTTCTGCCATCCTGACTCTCTCTCTCTCTCCTTTTTTTTTTAAGATTTTATTAGAGAGTGAGAATGTGTGTGCACAAGCAAAGGGGAGCAGGACAGGGAGGAAAAGGGAGCAGCAGGGAGCCTGCTGGGGGGCTTGATCCCAGGATCCTGGAATCATGGCCTGAGCCGAAGGCAGACCCTGAACCAGCTGAGCCACCCAGGTGCCCCTGAAACCTTGATTCTTGTAGCAAAGCACATTTTTCATGGCACCGTGCTGCTGTTGGCCCAGTATTTTGACACACTGGAGGGCACCTCCAATACTACTTTGGAACTGCATTAGCTCAGTCAGGCTTTCTTGTTAATGCCACATTAATGTGGCTTTCTGTTTCTGTCCTTAAAAGGGCCCCTTTCTTGACCTTTGCAATTAATTATTGTGGTTTTTCTTGAGGATAAGCAAGAAGCAATATAGCATCGTAATTAAGGACACAGGCTTTGGGGTCAGATGGACTTAGGTGAAATAGCATCCCTACTATTTATTTTATGTATGTCCTTGGGCAAGGTACATCACTGTGCTGGCCATCATGGCATACCCTTTGCTAAGCATCAGCTAAGAGATTTACATAGATCATCTCTTCAATTTTCATGACAAGGTGGTGAGTTTGCTGTACTAAGCTCCATGTTACAGACGATAAAACTAAGGTAAGGTTTTAGGGAGGTTAAACATCTCACCTAAACAGTAATTATAGTGATATTAAGTATTAAATAGTTATAATAATTATTTTAACCCTTTCTGAGGGCTTTGCATATCCCATTCATGGTTATAAATACTTCACACATGAGATCTCGATTCTCACAACAGTGCCCAAGATCAGCCGAAGTGCTCTTTGAAGCTCAAGGGTTTGTAAGGAGGGGGATCTCGTAAGGCCCACCTGGATAGGACAGGCATTGGCAATATTTAGGCCACTTTTTCCAGGTTCCTTAGAGGTTGCTTATTAACATTCTGAGGCAGGCTGCAAGAGATTCCCCGCCTCTCCTGCTCCTACCCACTCTCACTTCATTACACCCACTACTCACATTGCTCACCATGAGTGACCCTTGGAGCTCCAGGACTGGAAAAAGACTTGCCCAAGCCCTTTAAGGTCCTGTGCTAATGTACTGTATCTACCATACAGCAGACCTTTGGCATTTATAAATTGGACATGCACGATTCTGTTTATTTTTGAGAAGCTGGATGGTCTGAGACAGAATTATTTATACTTTTGCTGGGACACAAGTTTGAATCATGCACAGCAACAGGGTGCTATGCAAAGAGTTTTTGTGAAAGAAACTGTCTCCTGGCCTGGCACTTGTCTTTGTTCTCTGTTCAGAGATGTATAAACCGCCTTCATTAGTGCCATCAGCATCATAATTAGTAACTTAATAAATAATGTCATTTATTGAGTACCTATGTGCCAGACACTGTGTTAAGGGCTTAAATGTGAAATCATTAAATTAAATAAGCATGATGTTCAAGTATAATCAAGCTACAATATTATTTTTTGCCTCAAGCCAACACTTCAGAATGTATTTGTACCATATACTGGCTTAGCGGAAATGTTTGGGTTCACCGTTAAGACAATTCTATAATCATTTTACATTACAGAACTAACTTAAAAAGTTATTTGCAGTCGGGAAGTGTGTAAATTTTACATCGAGCTGTCTGTCATGTTGGCCTTTTAGCCAGGACTTCAATTTTGATATTCTTTTTCATAGTTGTGGCTTCTTAATCTTTACAATTATATGAGTGAGATATTAGTGTTTCCATGTTACAGATGCGAAAACAGAGAAAGGCTGAGTGAGTTGCCTAGAAATAGAATTTGAACCCAGGTTTGTGGAAGTATTTAAATACTACTATGTGTATTTGCCAACACATAAGAAGGAATTTCTTTGGAATGTCTAGAGTAAAAGATACTGCTTTTTTTTAAATCTTAGGGTGAAATGATATATAATAAAGAAAAAAATCCCCTCTCCATATAAAACTTCAAACTTGCACATGACTACATTGTGTAGTGCTGAAAATTTCACTTGTGGTAATTACAGGAGAACTGGATATTTCTACTTTCATTTTCCACATGATCTTCCCAACATATGCTTGCTTGGAACCCATATATTGGTTCTCTCCCCTCAGCCTCTGAAGTCTTTCTCAGGCATTCTAGCCAACAATTTCATTGTTGTATGTTCTTAATATGTATTCTATAGGACATTTACATTTATAGGTACTTAAAACAGGCCCAAGCAAATTAAGTACTTGGTTGGATGATCGGACAATAGCCTATCAATCAGTCTTTTGTTTGTACCTATAGGCCATTTGCAGTCCATTCTGTGGTTGAGCCCTCCATTGTGTTAGCCTTTAGGGAAGGTTGCCCACACCTCCCTGTTCCCCTTTTTGTCATTGTTGTTAAGTATGAGCTTTTCTCCTTAAGAATAATTTAAATATTGGAGGAACAAAGTATTTGGAGATATGCAGTAGAGAATTATAGTATTCTAGTGGGATTTGATAGCCTGATTGAGAATATTCCATCTTTAAGGCACAGAAGGAATCTCTTCTTTGAAATAAAAAAAATATATATATAAAGTTCAGATAAGGAAAAAAATAAGACTTTTATTTGACTCTATAAAGCTCATGTATTTTAGAAGATTTTTGGCAATGTCCATAAAGTTTTTTTGGTGTACTTATATCATTTTTGTCCTTCCAGGCTATCCGAAAAAAAACCACTGGTGGCTTTACCCTCTTTTATTCTATACAGCTTACTTGAGAACAGTTGCCACTTTTTTGACCTGCATCAAACAGGCCATTATTATGGGGAAGAGCTGTTCTTCTAAACTTACCCTGTATAACACTAGATCCTCCCCACCCAAAATAAATGTTCCTTTATTTTGAAATAGGAAAAGAAAATTTCTTTGAGTTAAGGAAAGTTATTTTGAAAAAGAAGGAAAGCCAAATTGTTATACAGAACTACTCAAAATCTTAGGAAAGAGAAGATTTGCACAGGTCCTCTTACTGGTCCCTTAGTTACACGTCTCTCTTAATTTCAGGAATAGTCATTTCTAAACTCCTCCACCTGTTCTATTCCTGTCACTGAGATAGTTTTTAGCAGAAATGGGAGGCCGTGTAGTGTAGCGGGAGAAGAGGTCACATGGGAGTTGGAGGTTTTGGTGCCCGCGTCGTTCTGGTACAGGTTGCATTGCCTTGGGCAGTTAACTTACCTTTTCAGAAGGGTGGTTTGCTTACCTGCACGTGGGGTTAATAATAACTTCCTGCCTATCGTGAAGAACTGGTATGAGGATCAAATAGAATAGGGGGTGGCAAAGCACCCAAAAGGAGGCTCTGTGCAGTTTAAGGTGTGACATGATTTTTGAGATGGACAACCTCTGCACGCCGTGTGCAGCCCCAGAGAGCATCACACACTGAGTGAAAAATGAAACAGGAAATGGTGACAGGACTGTCTGATGCTAAAAGGATGTCTAAGGTATCTACACTGGCTGTCAATTGGATGAGGAACAGGAAAAGTAATGAAAGGATGTCTAAGGTATCTACACTGGCTGTCAATCGGATGAGGAACAGGAAAAGTAATGATAGTGTCTGAACTGTGTTTTGACCTAAAGGCAAATTTACGAAGCCATGAGACAAAGTTAGCTTGGCATGAATTTATATGCCTGAACTTGTCTCCCATCTGCCATGGTGTCACTGGGATAGAGTGGGTTTAAAAGAAGATGGATGGCTACACACACCTCCGTAGCAATTTCATTTTATTATTTCCCATTTAGCATGCCCACCAGCTTTCCCCCACAGTCTGTTGGCCAAACACACAAACAGAATCTGTCTTTGTGTTGTCTTATAATCCTACTTTTAAAACAAAAATTCTTTTTTTGGGCAAGTGTGTTTTGAAAATATCAGAAACAAAAATTTCAGAATGTTGAAAGCCTTATATGTCCTGTTTATAAACATAATGTCACTATTAACCCCTAATGCTCACCACAAGGAAAACGTTAAAGTCTGAATGTGACTTGATCAGAGCCCCCACCCCCTACCTGTTCATACACAAGTATTAAGTTGGGCCATCGATGAATGCAGGTGTCCTACTTAACTCTTTGTAGGAGGCAATTGAAAAATAGCTGCCATATCTAAAAATCGAATTGGGGAGTCCTAAGATTTCTACCCACTCGTCAGAATTTTGATACCTAATATTAACGCAGAAGCAAATTGATTTTGTCTTGATGAGAATACTCATTTAACATGCAGTTGAGTCTCCCATTGTCTTGGGCATCTGTGTTAGTGTGCACGGACTCCTGCTACCATTTATTACTGTTACTTTCCTCCACTGGCCAAGATACTCTAAAACATTCCTGTATTTTGTAGTCGTGGGGCTATCTAAATTGGCCACTTGCCACTTGGAGTATACAATGTATGAACCAGTGCAGAGTCAGTGAAAATCATCATAGTTTCAGGGAACCTGTGCTTGGAATCAGGCCCTGCCATTTTCTGGCATTGTAGCCTTGAATCGTAGTGTCTTCATCTGTGACATGTTTCCAAGAAAACCATTATTCCTTTTGTCGCTCAACAGGCAAAAATCAAATGAAATGATACATGGCCAAGTGCTCACTGAAGTTTAAAATACTGCACCAACATCGGTCATTGCTGTACTCTAAAATCAATGCCATCTTTTCTGGTTTTGACCATGGCAATGCTTGGGGCTCAAAGCTGTGGGGAGGCTCTCTCTTTCACCCAGACAGGGATCTGTACATTTGAATTCAGTTGTCTCTGTGACTTTTGTGAAATTGAGAGTCTTCTTAGCAAAAGCAGTCTACTGTTGGATGTGGGAGCCTGCTGCAGGATCTGGAATACCTGTGGCTGGCAAGGAGCTAAGTGATAGTAGCCGCAGACCAGAAAGACTCTACTCCTAGGAGTCCTTGAGTGGTGGCCCAAGGGCTGCATGGCACGAGACACCTGCAAACTCATAGTGCACATCGGGATGAGCAGATTTACTAGGGCAGAGCATCAGGAGTCCACAAAGTCAGCTGGGCGCTGTTCTATGGCCACAAACAGTAAATGCATGCTTTTCTGTGATGCCAACAGGGTGACAGAATAGAAGAGCTTGGAGAAATAGTGTAAAGGGTTCACAGCGTGAACCTACAGCGGCCACATGAATTATATGTTTTTATGGAGCAACACAGAGAATGACAGACTAGCCAGAGACAGAATGAGGCAGAGGGCCAGGGTGGGCTGGAGTTTAATTTCCCACAAAGATTTTTGCACTTATTTTAACTGCAAAACACTCCTGAAGGGGTGCTCTTCAAAACACATTGGTAGCCTAAACTGTTTCTGCACTTCTGTCTTTGTCTGCCTCTCTCTGCAAATAAATTCAATATATGTTACTTAAGATCAATCATGGATTGGGACACCTGGGTGTGTCTCAGTCTGTTGAGTGTAGGACTCGGTTTCAGCTGGGTTTGTGATCTCACAGGTGGTGGGATCGAGTCTGGCTCTGTGCTCAGCAGGGGAGTCTGGTTGAGATTCTTTCTCTCCCTTTCCCTCTGCCCATCCCCTGCTCATGCTCACGTGTGCCCTCTCTCATGCTCTCTCTCCCTCTCAAATAAATAAATCTTTTTAAAAAATTGGTCATGCGTTACTTTATTAGAATGGAGAAAAGATGCCACTGCATTGAATTCTCTTAATGAGTTGGATGGCTTCACTTCTGTGTTCAGGAAAGGAATCAGTACAAGAAAAATTCCCCAAAATTTACTTCATTATTTCTCAGGTGGAGGGAATGAGAGACAAACATGACTGCTATATTCATAAAACCTTCACTATGTCTTTATCGTTCAAGTGATTATTTAGTGAGCGCAAGCCCGCCAGTCCATCCATTCATTACCAAGTGAAAATGAGAACATAAAGATGCTTAGCTCATGATCATTTTTCAAGGAATTTATAAAATTCTGGGAAGATAAGATAGTCACACAAAGAACTGGGGAAATATATGGTGATTGTCAGAGAAGAGGTTCAAAATGTTATGAACACTCGAATACTGCTAAGCCTCTGGTTTTATTTAGAAGCTGGAGGGAAATATGGAAGTGATCAGAACACAGGAGAATACCGATATGGTGTTAATGGGGAGGATAGATGGCGGCTGGGACAGTAGATGACAGGCTCTGGCATGAAAAGTATATGAGGGGAAAGGTAGACGAGAACTGGAAAAAAAATTTTAAACGGAGGGACAAATATCTGAGGTATTGGCAAAGCTGAGTCATCGGTTCTTGGCAATAATTTTAATGAAAGGTGTGAGATACAGAATACAGTTTAAAAATGATTTGAAATTTCAATTTGGGTAGCAGGGAGATGAGAAATGTGAATGCTGTAAACAGGGATGTCTAGAAGTAGTTTCCAAGGGCAGGGGAGAGATGATGGCTTGATTTTAGGCTGAGGCTTAGAAAGCCAGGGTAAGCCTAAAGATATAGATTTACAGGTGTTTACCACAGAATTAAAGCCAGGTTGTTTTAGGACTGAACCTCATATATCAAGGAAGACTAAGGTATAGAGAACTTAAGGAATAACGAATAAATCAAACTGGTGACCACTGAGCATCTCCTCAGCAAAGAGTTTCTAAAATTAACCTGATTTTTTTTTTCTAAAGAGACCTATAAAAGACACAGATCTTCTCAGAGCAAAACATCTACTCCAATTGCCAACTTTGACTTCAATATTGAACATTTGGTGTCTTCTGATCTTAGATGTGGTCTTGAATGGTGCCTGTTGTTTAATCCCATGTGTGGTTTGTTATAAGTTTCCATTTGTCTACTCTGAAGCCTAAATGTGTTACAGAAATATTAATGACTTGCTTCTGCCCTTAGTAATTTAACATTTATTTAAGTAGTCAGAGGAAATAGTAATTTCAGCTTTCTCCCCAGGGGAAAAAAAAAAAAAAAACATAAAGTAAATAAATGAGTGTTTGTTCCCTGGGGATTAAAGATGATTTTTTTTTTTCTTCTAACAAGTCACACCTGTTGTAAAAACTGGTCTAGATTTAATTTGTCTCCCAAAGAAAAGCACGTATTAAAGTATATGGTTAAGATCTGACCTGCAGAAGTTCGTTTGTAGATGTGCAACAGAAGATTAAAATTAAAGATGATGATACAAATTTGGGGCCAGAGTTCATTTGTTCCCTGGGGTAAGGGAAGGCACTTTTCCAACAGAATAACTCTCAGAAATTAGCCTAGTCTGAGTGCACTTTTTCTACCAGCCAGTCACAGCAAGAATTGAAAGAAAAGTTAAGACTTGTGCCCCAGTTTGCTGTCCAAGGTCCAATCCTGCCAAAGCAAGGCCCCCAGAATTGTACTTTGTACTTTCTCAGTCCAGCCAGCAGGAAAGAAAGGCAGCAGGTATTACTTCAGTCTTCCCCCCCACCCCCAAATGCCACTTACAAGAGATTGTGAGAGCCTTCTTAAGTTTCCCTAGAGTCTTAGCCATCCAAATCTAAAAAGCACTTGTTCTTTTTAATGTATGCTCTTTTTTAATTAAAAGGAAAGTGAGATGTTTAAGAAGCACCAAAAAAAAAAATTTTCATATGAATAAACAGGAAAGCTGAGTCAAAGAACTAATTATACCTTGACTCTTGCATTCTGCTGCTGTAAGGCAGAGCTTGGAGTCCTCGCTCTAATTGCCATATGCTCCCTGTTTTAACAAAAGAGGAAAAAGTCTTACACCACTTCCTTTACCTGCTTTTGTTGATGGCTCCCAAGCCACCCCTCCCAGCCTCAGCATCTCTTTCTGAAGACCCTAGTTCATATCATCTGATCCCTAGGGATCACTCCTACTCAATTTCCACATGTTTAGTGTTAAATGCAGTTCCCTCGCTTCTGTCCAAATTATCACTGCTTCAAATTCTGCTCCTCTCTCCTAGCCCGCATGACTTATATTTTTGGATTTCTCATTCTTTTTTTTTTTTTTTTCTAAACCAATAGTCGTAAATTCTATTGTGTTACTCAATAGGCTTTGACTTTACTTATCCAACATTATTTATCATGGCCCCTGTGGAAACTCCTGCCTTCCAGCCAAGTCTGGCCTTTTATACTTTCTTGAATGCTGTATTTATTTTATCTGTGCTCCTCTCCAGGCCTGGCACTACATTTGTGCTATTACAGAGTAATGTATCCTATACTTTCTTCCGGTCTGAACTCTTCCATGATGTTCCACGTTACAATCAAAGTCCACACAAGCCTTTTATTTTTCTGGTTTTATAAGACACATTTAGCTTGAATCTTTTGGCCTGGCCCTTGGGCTTTATAGAATTCTTGTGTTTCCTAATCTGTTTACATCAGATGAGAAGATATTTACCAAGTCATTGTCTTCTTTTTGTTATCAGGTTCAGTGAGTTTGTAACCGAAAACATCAAAGGAGCCTTTTGAGCTTCTTATAGCACAGGGCGAGGCATATGTCAAGTATACACGTGACTGCAAACTAAGTCAAGTAAAGTAAGACGTAAATTTGACATTTTGTCATTCCATTTATACTAGAAACAAGGAGACAGCCTAGACTTCTCATTCTTCTGTTCTCACTACAGTCAGCCTAGAATGAGGTACACTATAGCTGTGCGGTCCTCACCAGACACAGCAACCCAGTCACACCAGTAACCCTCGTGTGCTGAGTGCATGCTCTCTACCCAGTGCTTGCACACCTTCTCTGTAATTCTCACAGCCTGGCGAGGTAGGCGTTTCACATATGAAGAATCTGACTCTGAAAGAAGTCACGTAACTTAATGTGCCTGCGCAAAGGCAACCAGTAAGTGGCGAGGCCAAGGATTCTAGCCACATGTAAGTGAAAAGCCTGTGCGCGATTCCCTCCTCATTACTGCATAACAGCTGGAGTGTGGATACCTGTGTTATCACCTCAGATCGTTCCACAGGTAACAGTCTTGAGAGACTGTGTGTATATGTTGCACTAGTCTAAAGGGTATTTTGAGATTTCTTTAAAAAAAAAAAAAAACTTTCCAAATGCTTGAGGTTATCTGGGTTTATGCATGTTCTCAGCATCTCCTGCTAAAAATGCCCCAGTTCCATCATTGCCTTGTCAATTGCATACATGGCCTACTTAAAGGATAGGAATAAAAATCAACCCTTCATCAGCTTGGAGAAGGGGTAACAGACTGGCTTGAAGTCTGTAGGAACCTGTCTCTTACTAGATGTCCATCCTGGCTTTTGTTCACACACAGGGTCATTAAAAAGTATATCCTCCTTTCCGTGCACAGGATTTTGCCTGCAAGATCCCATTAGTGCTAATGGGTCATTTTAACTTCCATCACCTCAAGGATCAAAAGGAGAAGCTGCATCTTTGATGAAGTGCTAATGCTACATGGGGCTCAGGCCACTTAAGGGTTTCCTTTGTTCTCTTCATAGGGCAACCCACCAGGGGACTTCAGACCACTATCTAGGATATGAAGAGTTTATAAAGACAGTATTAAGTGGTGGTGCTAAGTGCAGCTTCAGGAATGAAAATGAGAATGCATTCCCTACTTGTAAATTAAAATCTCATCCACCTTAGTATATGATTGAGGCTTATATCCTGCACTACTTGAATCAATATTTTCTGCTCTTTAATAACACAAGGGAAAGATTACTACTTCTCTTCAGTGATCTCTGAAAAGTTGTTCAGGCACATATGTTTGCCAAGAGTTAAAAAATAGGATTGTGGCAGGAAGCGGGGAAAGGAAGTAAGTGCTTTTTAGAATTAGCTCTCTCTCTCTCTGTGTGTTGCCTTAGCATTCTTCCTTTCTCGATTCTTTTCTACTGTGACCTCAATCCATCAGGTGGCTGACAATGTGTACTGAGTGCCCACGGTGCTTGTGGCCCAGTACGAGGCACTGGGGGAGAATGTGAAACAAATAGAGACACAGTCTGTCTCTTCCAGGAGGTTGCAATCAGAAAGAGGAAGGACGGTTAGCAAACTTACAGTGTCCCATACATAACTTTCAGTATAAATTGTACCTCCAAAAAGCCTGTAGCAGTGCCAAGAATTCTTCAGTTAACTCCCCTTTGTTCTCTTAACACTATATCCATTAGGCCTGGAGGAGAATTGAAATTTTCTAACAAATTTATTTCAACAAATGAATGGAAGGAGCATCTCCTCCCACTGACGTGTGACATGTAACAGTGTAAATCTCTTCCCAGAGTTTCAGATGTGCAAGAAAGGTAACTATTTTTCTATAACTCACCTTGGTTTCCAGTTTGAGTTCTGATTCTTTGAGTTAGTGAAAATGTAATCTCAGGCAATTTTAGTTCCTTTATTTCCCTGAGATTGTGTCTAAATTATTTGGGGTGGGGGGGACTTCACTGTATCAATCTTTGGGGAGATACAGATTACATAGGAGCTGGTCTCGAGTATTCTGTATTCATAGCTCAGGTGCCCACTGAATTGCCAACATCTTCATTCTCGTGTGCATGACCCCTTAAGGTCATTCTTTTTCTGTTTATTTCTCTGAAACTCTGGGAATTGTTGTGTTGCTCCCATACCACAGTTGGAATATGGGAAATTCTGTGAGGCTGCCTAAGTTCCTAGCATGTCTGAATCCACCAGGCACTCATCTTTTCCCTCTTGCCTCTGGGTTCTCTTGAACACAAATCAGTATCATTCTGTAAACTTACCTAGAATTTTGACCTCCACAGGGGCTCAGCCCTGAAATTAGAGCACTGTCTTCTTTTTGGTATTCATCGATGATTATGCTCACATTTCTTTTCCTCCAGTTTTCTCTCCTGCTTGCCTGATGAGAGGCAGGAAAGCCTTACTCTTCTCATGTAATTGCCTGCATATTCTGTCTCTTTCATTCCTTTAAGAGTCTTGGCTTTTAAGACTTAAATGAAGAAAGATAACTTGATATCTTTGGGTTTTGATTGTTATCCTTTCTCTGAGATAACTAAAACACAATAGTTTTACATTTAAGTGAGAAGAAAAACCATGGAGAAAAAGGAAATAGAATGAAAAAAACAAGATATTTCAAAAATAGTATCCCATCTCAGATGAAAACCATGCTATTCTTTAATATTAAGAATATGGCCAGTTGTCAAAGATGTTTTATTTAAGAGGTAGGGGAAGTAAGCACATTCGGTACCTTCCATACAAATTATGCAGGATCAGTGACATCCCAGTGTAATACCTAGAGCTTTAGTTAATAGGTCCGGGACCTACGTGTTCAGTTTCTAGGGCTAAATGACTTTAAGCAAGCTCACTTTACTCCTCAGTACAATTCAGGACTGTTACATCCGTGGTTTGATTTCAGCCTACTTACAATCTAGTCAGTTAGCTTATCACTGTTTCGCGGATGCTGGCAGAAGACACAAGCTTTCTGGATCAGAGACCAAGGACTTTGTTAATCATGACTCAACAAACAGGATGAGAGTTCACTTGGGTATCAGTTCTCCTTTATCCCAGGTCCCGTGAAGACAACACAGAGGGACCCAGAGAAACATTAGGAATGTAGGAGTTTTGTGTTACATTGGGGAAAAGGCAGCAAGTGGCATGAAAGTTTGGGTGGCTAATGTGAGAAAGAAAATTCAACTGACAGTGAAAGGTCAGGAAAGTAGATTGCTCAATAGAGTATGTTAGAGCTTTTAAACAGGAATATATATTATGGAATATTGGGGTTACCCTCCATATCTTCTGCATTGATTGTTTACTAAAGTCAGTGAATTACATCTACTCAGATGTACAGCTTTGGCAGATGATCTTTGAGAGGAAATGGAACATAATCAAACACGGATTGCAATCTCTCTTTTTAAGTAATGGCCCATGAAGTTGGACAATCTCACACCTAGAGACATGAGATGACAAAGCAAAGTGTTCCATTAGAAACTGCAGTAAAATTAGAAAAAAAATAATCGATAACTTGTTAACAGAACCCAGAGCAGCATAAAGAATTCAGAGTGGTATAACTTCACCTAAAAAAATATACTTGAAAAAGGATGTAATATTCAGATATATACAGACTATTATGGGAGTCAGTTAGTGAAGATAATACTAGGCTTACGCCTAGTAAAAAAGGTAATAGTGGACCCTAGAGAGAATTTGTTGAGCTTCTGATGAACTGAAAGGCCCAGAGTTCTGAAAGCAGAAGGTTGACTGAGTATCTACTTCATGTTTTTACTGTGGCAGATACTTCTTATATTTTATCTCATTTAATTCTCATGAAAACCTATAGAACAGATTTTATCATTTATGTTTCAGAAATGAGGTTTCTAATGATCAGAGAAACTGGAAAAAAAAAAAAAAAGGTTAAAAGCCGTCGAGTTGGTAAATAACCAGGCTCGGATTTCAGTGCAAAGAGGTACACCTCCATGTCCCATATTCCTTTCACTTGGCTACACTGTATTGAGCTTATTCAATCCCTGTGGAAATAGCTTCTAGAAATGTCTTTGCGTGCTGATGTATTACTCAAACACTTCTGTTGTTTTACACTTTTAGGGAAATATCTAATTATAGATATACTTTTGAAATTAATTTAATGAGATATAAACCAAACTAATTTTTTTTCCTGTCCTGTGTGTTTAAAGGAATGACAAGTTACTTTGGTGACCAAAACTTTGATCTTCCCACAGGTGACTTGTATATAGGAGGAGTGGCTAAAGAAACATACAAATCTTTGCCGAAACTCGTCCATGCCAAGGAGGGCTTTCAAGGCTGCCTGGCATCAGTTGATTTAAACGGACGACTTCCAGACCTCATCTCAGATGCTCTTTTCTGCAATGGACAGATTGAGAGAGGGTGTGAAGGTACTAGATCTTTGTTATCAAACTCTAAGTAATTCTAATTCCACCCATAAATAAGAACAAATCTCTCTACTCAGCAAAATTTATTTCTGCCAACTGTTCAAGCCCCAACATAGGGCTTAGAAATCCTTATTTGTCTTTTTCACTTTTCATCGCATAAATCCTAAATTTTCTGGACTGTTTGCAAACCTACAGTAAGGCCTTATGTAAAATGGGGGCTCTGTGGATGGATCTTGTTATTTTCTGCTCCTTTGTATTCGATAGTTTGCCTAATTAGTGTGTTAATCAGTTCTGCAATGCCTGCTCTATAACGTTAAATAGATACCCTGTTTGGACTAAAAAAATAGTTTTGCTCCAGCAAGTGTCAATCATTTTGAGACTGTTTTTTTTTTCAAATCTACATTCAGCAAGATATAACAGGAGAATAAAGTTCAGATACCCATTGTCACATCACTGTTTGGTTTGTATCTATCCAGCACAAGAATTTCTTCCATATATCATCAGTTTGTTGTAGCAAAAACTGGTTTCTTCTATTACCCAAGACTAATATTCCTTACTTGAGAAATGTGCTCAAGTATCTTTCTGTTCTTTTGTGCTCTCAGACTAAGATCCGTAGGAGTACTTTTTGATTGCTACTTTCATTTTAGATAATTTTCATTTCAACACCTCAGATTATTTGAGCCAATTCTCCCTCCATAAATGTAATTTAATCACATTATCCTGAATTTTGGGGCTCTGAATGTGTTGCTGCTTCTCCTTTAATGTTGAAAACAGTTTGGGCTATTTTGAAAATTTTAGATTCGTAAGGAAATTTCATATGGGAGAGGCAAAGAAAGACATGCGAATTCCTATCCCCCAGGAGATTATGAATCATCTCTTCTCGGCCAAAATAATGCCATTAGATTTAGCAATTACCTAAGTACGTGGAGGTTTTTTTTTTTTTTTTTTTTTGAAAATACATTTTTTTTTTTCTCTCTGCAATATATATTCCCCTGAAAAGTCAGGTGAAATTCAAACTGTGTTTCAATCCTGCCAGAAGATAATGCTATTTAATAGAAGACTTTGTTGAATTTTTTTAATGTTATTACTATATTTATTTTCTTTATTTCAAATTATGGTATAACACTTGTAAAACAAAGAGAAGCTATTTTCACCATTTACCAAAGGAAACAAGATTGTTAAGTGAATAATTCCTTCTACTGGGTGGATATAAGAATGTGGTTCATAACTTGGATTCTTGAAAGTGATCTAATCAGTGAGAATATGTACATTTAAAAAAGGAAAAAACACTACAAACTCCTGACACTATTTTTTATTTTTATTTTTTAAATAGGCCTTTCTACAAGTTGGTTGGTAAATGACTTCTCACCTACAAAGAGATGTTAGGAGCAGACAGACACATTCACAGCTAAACACCCACAAGATGGAAAACCAAACACACACATGACCCCCCCACCATGGGCACATACGTTATTTGTGTGGGTGGGTAGAAGGGAAAACTAATGATGGGAAGCTGTACTGAGAAAAGAATACTTGGTTTTATTTTCTAACATAATCCGTTAAGCAACTTGGTTAAAATGATTATGCATCCTCTTGGGTAACAAACTACTATTTGAACATTTGAAATCGTTCCATAGATGATGACATGGGTTCCTTCCTTACCTTGTCTAGGATGCTTTAATATTTGAGCTTTAATAATGTTTACCCTCTTTTTACCCCCCTTTATCGTTATTCTTAGAATGTTACTATGCCCCTGCCTTTCTGCCTTGACATTTCCCTGATTTTTTCATTCCAACATCAAGATTAACAACTTTTAATTTATGGATATTTCTATCCTCTGTAGTTCCTAGGAATAATTTCGGATGTAACTGTCATAGGTATAATTGATGAGATACACGTGTTTTTAGGATTAGTGATCAAATTCTAGATGCTTGATCAGTTCTCTCTCTAAAGATAGTTGTCTCGTGGAATTTTAAATCCAAATCACATTCGAATCACTTAACTTTCATATTAATAGAAATAGTATAAATGTGACAATAACCAAATAATATCTTTCAAGATTTTCCATCATTCCTATCCAGTAAACCCTCAAATCTCTCAGCCCCTTTCATGTAAAAACTTCTTGGTCTTTCCTAATAACAACTTGCTACCTTCCATTTTTAACTAATTGCATTGGGTAATAGCTGCTTTTATTTATATGACACACTGGTAAGGGGAGGAAGCTTGCCTTGTCCAAGTCCCTTCAGATGAATGTCTCTCAAACTTGAACCAGTATCAGAATCCACTGGAGAATTATTAAAACCTAAATTACAGAACCCTACCCCCAGGGTTACTGCTTCAGCAGGACCCTAAAATTTCTGTTTCTAACATGTTCTTACAATGATGCTGATACTGTTGTTCCAAGGACTACATTTTGAAAATTACTGCTAGGGTAACATTTTCCTGCTTGCGTAAGAGAAAAGAGAGACCAGTGATCCACCGATAATCAGGTTTAATTAAGTTCAATACTGAGTCAAGATAACTTTTGTACATAAAGTCAAGGGGGAAAAATTAATTCAGATGCTCTTTGCATAGTTTCATACCACTAAGCCCCAGAACTATTATAATAAGCTACGGAAATGCTTAAGTATTAAAGCTACCATTGATTTAGCACTGGTGACAATAAGTTTACATATTCTTTTCCATTGAATCCTCAAAACTCTGTAAATTTGGTAGTGCTGACTTTTTTTTAGATGAGTAAATTGAGCCTCAGAGATGTAAGGTGACCTTCCTAAGGTCACACAGCTCGTACGTGGATGACGGAAGCTTTGAACCCAAGTTTGCCGTACTTGAAAGTGCAGGCATCAAAACACTTTCTCTCTTGCTTCTTTGGTTTCCAGAGATTTTAGTTTTACCTTCACTTCTTTTCTTTTTCAGACATATCCTTATACTTAACCACTTAATACAAATGTCCTTGTGGCTTGTTCCCAATTTTATTCAGTGATAAAATAAAAGGAACATTACATAACTAAAGGGAAAATAAATTCAGGGCTTTGTCTTGTGCAAATGCCTGTCAATGTTTAAATATTGTTCTAGAAGGTGAGTATTTTGAAAAATGTGTCTTGGCAGGCATAGGCATGCATTCTCTTGTAATACCTGAATATAAAAAGACTGTTGTGATAATGAAAAAATAATAATAATAAAGCATGTCTTTATGTTCACATAAAGGTTTGGCAGGTACTCTGAGTTGCTGCTCTACCATATGGGCACATTCACCTTCAGAATTGCAGTTTTACCATTTTTAGAATTTAGTATTATGTTGCAATTGTATTTCTGATAATTTTTACAAAAGTAAAAGTAAAAATGATAATCTGGCTCTTCATCCATTCCTGTTCTTGCTCTTACCTTCTGCTGGGCAGGTAAGGGTGCAGCCACGTATTGATAACCAGCCCCTGACCCAGTGTACTGGGGTGTGCCACTCCCTGCTCCTACGCTTGTCCCAGGACAGAATATGCAAGGAGTATTTCTTTAAGAGTTGTTTGTTGTTATTTTTTTTTTCTAAGCAAACAATAATTATTTTCAGTCTCTAATGCCATGGGGTAAAGATCATTAGACCACTTACCTCACACAGATTGGAGGAACCACAAAAACTAAGCAGTTCAGTGGTTCTTAGTTCTTTGATGAGATAGGTGAGAAAAACGGTTACATCCATTCAGGGCTTCCAGGCCTGGGAAATTATCATTAATAATAACTATTATCATTGCCATTAGTATACCTATTGTTGCTGTTATTATATAATTAGTTGTTACAATGTTATGATTTCTTGATTTGTGAGAACTCGCATAGGTTAAGCTAAATTCAATAACTTTCTATGAGGAATAACTTTACTGAGAAAACTATAATAGAAATACCATTGTAACGAGCATGTTTAAAAGGACATTTTAAGAAAATGTCAATTTACACAAAGGCTAATTACAGGTAGTTCTCATTTATTCACTAAAGCAGTTACCTCACAGGCTCTCAGCGTTAATAGAATCTAATTGGGCCGGTATCGTTTTTATATTTTCGTTAAACCTATAAAATTGTGTTGACTAGGAAATATCTTTAGTTTTCTACTCTAAAGCTATTTAGATGGAATGCATTCGCTTTTTAACCTTCCCTAAGATAGTCCTTATTAGTGAGGTTCTGTTGTAATAAATATTCACAGGGCAGTTTCGAAGAGTTGAAGGGAATTAGGAAGGTGGGGAAAATGCTGGCGTAACTCTGAAATCCTTAATTGATATAGGCCCAGCCCAGTAAAAACAAAGATAAACACTCCACGCTAGAACCTTGTAGAGGGATTTTTTTGTAAGTGGAATGGTATTGCAGTCTGTTTCTTCCATCCCTTACTTCTCTCATCTGCCCCAAATGATATATATAGTACATTTTGATAGTTTGGTGTCACTCTGAAGTCCAGCTGTTGGCAGTGAATGGCTGGCATCACAGTTTCAAGCCTTAATTGCAATTGCAAGATAAAAAGATGTAGAGGGAAAGAGAAATGGAACGGGATAATTGGTCTGCTAATGACCATGGTCTACACTGTATCTGCACATGACAAACGGTGCCACATGCTCCAAATAAGCAAGGCGATCGCGTTGGTAATGCATTCCTATCCAAGAGAGGAAACAATACGAAAGCTCTTTTAATTTCTTTCATTACATGTCATCAGCTCAATTAACCATTTTATATATATATATCTATATATATACATATATAGTAAAATTCTAATAAATTACCGCTTTCTCATTTTTGGCTTCTCTTAAGATTTATGGCTGTTAGTATTAATTTGTTTGCTCTACATAGCATTTTTTTTCTCCCCCTTTACAACAGCATGCTTTTTGAATCTGAACGTTCTTCTGTGTTTGCCCCATTTTGGTATTGCTTACTAACATTTAATATATTTTGCTTTTTTTTTTTTTTAATTTTGCTGACAAAGTTGCATTGATGAAAGCTGACTTGCAAGGTAGATAGCCCTGTGTGTAAAAAACAAGACTGAAACCCCCTAATACAGAGTGGAAACCCCAAAATAACATTTTTTTACATTTTTGCAGTAACTGTTGTTTGGGTTCAGATTTAATTTTTCTCCTCCTTGAACCTTGTGCAAGAAACCTCATTTTATAGCATAGTTTGCATAAAGGCTTTCAGTCTTGAATATGTTTGTATAGTGATTGCCTCTAGTGCTTTGATCATCTTTTTTTTTTTTCAGTTCTTTGTTTCTCAGTGTTCTAGTTAATGATTCTTTAGAAATAGACTAGAATTCTTTTTACTCGTATGTTAAATGGAGGCATGTCATTTATACAGACTTTTTCATTTTATGTTTAACTGCATGAATTGTTAAAGCATGTGAATCGATACTTGCCAACATACCTATCAAAAACACCCAACAACCATAACTTTATCCATAGTTTGTGCAGGGAAACTTCTGGAAACTTCTAGGGCATTTTTGCATAACTCTTTTCAGTTACTTTGCCAATCTTTATCTCAATTTCATGAAGCTCTAATCTCCATTTCTCATGGTGTCTCTATTCATTGCTCAGAAGTTAAGGAGATCCATGTATTTTTTAAAATCCAAATGGTGATAGAGAATTACTGATGATGGAATGAGATCACTTGCTACCATGATCACACTAGAAGCTATGTGCTTGCTTTTGCTATTTGTTGTTTACTATTATAATGTATTTTTGTCCTATATTTGAAACTTCAGAAAACCTTCCTATTACAGCTTCTCTGTCGCTAATTCAGGTGTGTGAACTAGAACTTTCAACACTGGTTTGGTCATGTAATTTGAGGTGTTGGCAACTACTATATGTGACCTAGCTCATGTACAAAACACTTGTGGATTTTTTTTAAAGAACCCAAGTTTCTTTTGGATTATTTCTGCAGGACCCAGCACAACCTGCCAAGAGGACTCCTGTTCTAATCAAGGCGTGTGCTTGCAGCAGTGGGATGGCTTCAGCTGTGACTGCAGCATGACTTCCTTCAGTGGGCCGCTCTGCAATGACCGTAAGTACCTGTCTGAGCGTGGACTCAGATGGTCCTCATTGCTTCCTGTTACTGTGTGAGGCCCAGACTCTGAAACTGGGAGTCTTTATATTATCTGTAAGTTAAACTGTCATAGTGAGGAGAAGCAGTTGTTTCTACAGAAAGGGCATTTTTGAAATGCTTAAGTATTAATCAAGGATGCCATTAGTTAAATGCTGTGATGATGGTGAGCCTTTGGTTTGCAACTGTTTACTGTAATTTTTTGAATTGCTAATGGTCACCTTATTAAAAATATTTTTTTCATTCCCTACCTATGACAATCCTCCCCTGGTTTTCAAAAGAGATTTCTTATTGCTTTATATTAAATAATATTTAATTCCAGAAGATTATATGTTGAGGGCTGTAATTTTCGTGAAAGGTGACATGTCTCATTATGCTTCTCTTTCTCTATCTTTTTAAACCCATATCTGCCTTTTGCTTTAAAAAACAATGTTTAAACTTTGTCCTTCAAGTACTCTCTCTTATATTCTAGCCACTTGTGGATTTTTCTTCCTTTTAGTCTCAAATTATGAGCATGACTCAGAAACACAGCATTCACGTTATATCATGAAATATCTGCTAATGTCTCATCTGTATGGTCGCAGTGAGAATTTTAAGACTGAGTTCACTGGTGTATAGGATCAAGTCCTATTTCTTAACTTTCAAATGGCTTATGCTTTACAGCACTACATCAACCTGGTAAAAACACTTTCTACAAAACAACAAATTCCACTATATCGAGAACATTTTTCTGACAGTCTACTGCTTGTGAAACCGAGTGCATAATTTATATTATAAATGGGGCAACATTTAAGGAAAAGCTCTAGGATGGAAGAGGCAATGATTAAAGTTTTGGGCTTTGGGACAAAGGCTGGGCTTGAGTATGGATTTCAAGGAAGATCAGTGTTTGTTCACTTTGACGTTTGTCTATTTGAGACTCTATGCCTGTACATTTGTATATGGCAACGTTGAAGATGAGGTCAAGCTAAAATATTCCATTGACGTGAGTTTAGCAATATGGTACAACTCACAAGCTATCCTCAGAATTTCTCTTCAAAACACTGCATACAGGTATAACAAACAATTATTACAAAGTGAAATATTGGAAGAGACCTGTAAAGATCACACCACCATAGAAGGGGAAATATTTGGTCTCCATCCTACCAGCATCATCTTGCATAGAATTACAGGGAACCTGAAGCTTGAACATGTATTCAAACCATCATACATTTGCACAAACAATAACCCCTGTTGGGTTCTATAAATAACCTTAAATGGAGGGCCAGTAAATACTTCATGTACTTCCATGTACCTAAAGCAAAGCAAATAAAAAGCCTTATATATGCTTTTAATATATGTACATATGTATACAGAATAGTAACTTCCTGCATTTGCTCCTGCCCCATAGAAAATAACATAAATTTATTTTCAAGGACAAGCAGAAGACTGATGACTTGTTATGATTTTATTATGGTAATTTTTTAATCCTGAATATGATCCTGACAGATGTATGACTACATGTGGTAGCTCAGAGGGCTTTTTATTGCATGAAAATGTTTTCCATTTTGCTAAAGAACTTTCTCTGCCAAACTTTGCTTAATCTAGTTTCCATGTTTTATAAAATAGTTGCCATTTGGTTGTGTCAGATTGTGTATTTTCATAGACCAGTTAAATTTGAAGAATATAATTTTCTGTGCGTATTTGCTAGACATTTCCTAACAGAACATCAAGATCCTACCCTAAGTATCATGCTGTCTTCATATCATTTTTACGGAAAATTATTTGAATGCTGCTCTTGGGTGATAGTAGTGGTGATGATAATGATAAGGCTGTTTGTTATTTTCTTGTAAATAAGGTAAATGTCATTCAATAAATGTGTCTCCTGATATGCCTCTTGCACAAATCAGCATTAAAATTACTTTGGAGGGCTCTCAGAATATATACATTTTGATTAAATCATTACCTCTTAATGGGTTTTCTGGAAATAGGAAATGGTTTCTTGGTTTGTGCATGGAGTTTTGGTGGTGAGGATACATAGGTATAAATCAATATTTAAAAGCAAATCTTATTTTTATATCAACTTTAATTTGTAGAAAGTACAATAGCAACTGCTACTTTTGTTAAAAGGTAAACTGAAGCATATTAAAATTTTTAGGAGTTTATCTGAGCAAAAATTGATTCAAAACGGGCAGCATCCAATCTAGCAGATAGAAAGGAGCTCCAAGGAGCTGTATGAAATGAAAGAATTATAGGCAGAAGGGAGCAGGGACAAGGGAGCTATACTATACAAAAACCAGGCTGGTTATTGAAAAGCTACTTTCCTTTAGGGAATGGCAGGGCTCTGTGAGGCAGATTACCTAACTATTGCTGATGGGGAGATTCCTGATTGACTGGTTTATGGGAGAGCCAAAACTGTAATTAAGTCTTGGTTTGGAGACATGGGGCTTAGCATAAATGACTCCATTCTGGGTCTGTTGTCTTTTTCTTTTCTTTTTCTTTTTTTAATACCTTGAAGACGTGCAATTGATACGGCAATAACAGTAGCAGGCCATATTTTCTTCGGTTGTTAAATTCATCAAAATAAGCATTATTTTTCTGCATCTCCCTATTTTTCTGAGTTGCACAAACAGAATTAATGTGATTCCTGGGATTTTCACAAACTCCTTTTCTGTATAGAGGTTGGCTTTTCTTTTTTTTTTTTTAATAAAGCTATTTAGGACAGTTTATTTCTTAATTTCCTTCTGTAGCTTAGGTATTTATCCATAAATTCTGTGACAGCAGTCTTCAGCTGCATAGAAAACAAAACAAACAAACACAAACAAAGGAAAATAAAGTATTTTAGAAGGGGAAAGAACACACCACATTGCAAATAAGACATATTCTCTCTAAAATAGACCTTCTGAATATCATCTCTCCGATAAATTTCACAGAGTGGGTTAGAGTGACTAGAAAAGTTTATTTATGTTAGCCTGGAGATATAATTAACAATGGAAAGATGGGAATACTTTTTAACTTGTAAGTATAATCTTGGGTAAATCATACTAATTAATGCACTTAAAGGAATCTCTCAAAAAGGAGGCACTTATGCAAAATGATGCCAAAGGCTACTTTTAAAGAAAAGTGCTTGTGAAACCCTTTTTTCCCTAGAAAATTGCCATGTAAATGACCTACTCACTGAGAGAAGCGAGTGCTGTGTTTATGTGCGTAGGGTGGTGAAATGTAGTGGACTCAGCTCGATTCCATTACTATATTTTAGGTCCCTAATATTATTTTAGGGGGGGTTTATTGTAGTCATTTCCTGGTTGAGTTTCCAATTTTTTTATCCCTTTCTCCTCTAATCTGTCCTATGCCTCCTTACCAGTTTTGTTCTTCCTTCCTATTCTCCCTCGTTTAAATATCACCAGCTCTTCCTGATTCTCCTAACCAGAGGCAGTATTTTTCCTCCACTGACTGCTGTGAACTTTGTTGATGCTATTTTATCAGCCATCATTATTTAGGTTTGGTCTTATCTCCCTGTAAGACTAAGACTACATGCTTCTCCCACGCAATATTCTTTTTTTTTTTTTTTTTGGTCTGATAAGCCCAGTGTTTTGCACATCATGATGCACATAATTGGTAGTAATAGTAACTTACTAAATCCGCCCTGACTCGAGGCATGAATTTTGCATAAGGGTTTCTAGTACCTCCTCAGCGGTTAACAATACTTTCCAAGTTCATCGATTTGGAGTTCGTGAACCTCTGTGGTCTGACCCTAACTTTCATTTTCATCCTTATCTGTTGCAGAACCTTGTCCATATGGCATGTTAGTGCCAATTAACTTACTTATGGCTTTCTGAACAACATTATACTTTCCCAATTTCCTCACCATTGCTTATGCTAATTTATCCTCCTGGGGAATGCATTCATTCCACCTGGAATGAATTCCTTTCACTCTATCTGTTTGAAGAAATATAATTTCACTTTCAATCTCTACTTAACTGTTTCATCCCATGGAAACTTCTCTAGTCCTGGGAGCTGGGCCTTACCTTTCCCCTCTTCTGAAATCTTAGAGTAGAGGTCTTTTTAACATACCATATATTGTAGCTCTTTGTGAACTTTTTCTTGGGTATAACCACTTACTTGGTGCTTGCTATGTGCCAGGCCTGTGCTGAGAGTTTACATTCATTATATAAAAATCAACATATCACCTATTCATGCTTGCACATGCGCGCGCGCGCACACACACACACCATCATCAAACCATTGTGCTATACAATAATTCTTTTTCTACTTTCACCCTATGGTACAGAATAGAATGTAACTATATTACCTAATTTAATGTCAGGTTGGAGAAGATGAATATGGCTATGATCACATGGAAAATAGTGAACATAATAACATTGTCACATTACATTAGTGCAGAATTGTTGTGTGCCAAATTACAATTCAGCTTCAGTGGTGTCTGTTACCGTAAGGGAATAATACATCATAGTGCTGTTATTTTGGTACGAGGGGGGTATGGTCCCTGCCATTAAAAGACTATTTTCAGAATTCTAAATTTGCCAGAAGAAAATCTTTCTGTTAGGAATTTATCGTATCTTCTGTGTGAGAATTAGGAATGTTCACTGAAACAAGACTTGACTGTGACTTGTTACCATGACATTGAAAAATATATTCAGCTTTGTTTCTCACCTTTTTTGTTGTTTGACAAGAGAATCCAATATCCATTATTTGAGCATCATCATCAGAACTACTGGAAATGAATCATAACACGTATAAAAATAACTGGATCAAAGTCACATTATTTCTGTCCCATTTAGAGCTGCCAGTAGTATTAAGCTGTGAGCTGATTTGTTGCCAGTACCATTTAGGGATGAATAAAATTTAGCAATTAGCTATGTCCACAACCAGATCCTCACTGTGAGTATGATGAGTCTTATTAACCTTGAATCATTCAAGCATTTCTAAATGGCAGTCTTTAAGTTGTTTAAAGCAATTCATAAGCAGTATTTACAGATAATGCCATAGAAAAATTATCTATGGGGAAACAAGGTCAGACCTATCTTATGTTAAACTATAAAGAATTAAAATATTATTCATACTGATCAGAAAATGCAATAAAAGACAGAAAGGAAAGCATCATATATGATAGAGAAATGTACTTTATAATAGAAGTATTATCTTCTATTTAATAAAATTTATCTTTGTTCCTGTGGTAATAGACATCATAAAAGTAAATACGTAAAAGGAAGCATTGGTCTTTTCATATTGCAATTAAGCAGTTAAATGACAGTTTTAAGCTTTATCTGTATAAGAAAACTCAAGTGGGGAGAAAACCCCAAAGAGTGGTGTAGAGCACTGCTATATCTGAATTATCCAGATTAGTCCCCTGTATTGTTCATCAGATAAATGATCCATGACTCCGAATAGCTTTTGACTCTGTGTAAATGGTGCCAGTTTGACCTCAGAAGTCAAGAAGGAAGGCCCAATTGAATTTTTCCCCCTGCAAGTACTCTCTAATTTCTCTGGCTCACTTAGTATTCTAACCGCGTAGACCTTCATTGGGCTCCTATGTTATTGCTCACCATCGCAGGGCTCCTGTAACTCTAGAGGTGGCCTTTGATGCTCGGGTTACTGGGGTAATACTGTTCACATCCCACCAGAGCCCAACTAGGCTAGGGCTCCATTAAGAGAAGATTCTGCCAGTCACCTTGGTTAACTATCCTTAAGGGATTGCATTGCTTTCAGTTCTCACTAGATGATACTTCAAAGGGCTCTATGACCCTAGTCTGTGTCTGAATGATTTCTCTTTCTCTGTGAGTATATTGTGCTGAGGTTTCTCACTTTGCTTTCCAGCGACCCCAACACAGCAGGTGCAGGAGCCAGCTTAGGGTAGGGAGACTGTCTGAATCTAAGGTATGCATTTTTGAAACTTGAGGCCTTTAGATTTACTTTTACTTTTTATAAAATCGCTTTTACCTCACCAGAACTGAGGCACTGAAAGCCCTTGTGAACAAAATGAAGATTAATCACTGTTTAATACTAAATATCAATGATAAATAATTTAGCATCCATTTATTAATCAAGAAGATGTGTGAAGAGAGTAAATGTTAAATAATTCTCCAACTTTATAGAATCAGATTATCATGGGCATGTTTTTATTGTTTTTATTTGTTTTTTTTTTCTCTTCCTCCAAGTTTTTATTTAAATTCCAGTTAGCTAACATATAGTGTAACGCTGGTTTCAGGAGTAGAATTTAGTGATTTACATACAACACCCAGTGCTCAGCACAACAAGTGCCGTCCTTAATCCCCATCACCATTTAACTCATCGCCCCCACCTCCCCTCCAGTAATCCTTACTTTGTTCTCCATAGTTAAAGAGTCTATTTCTTGGTTTTCTCTCTTCCTCCCACCATGTTCATTTGTTTTGTTTCTTAAATTCCACATATGAGCAAAATCAAATGGTATTTGTCTTTGTCTGACTTATTTCACTTAGCATTATACTCTCTAGCTCCATCCACGTTGTTGCAAATGGCAAGATTTCATTCTTTTTTATGGCTGAGTAATATCCCATCATATATAATCATATATATGTGTGTATATGTATATATATATATATATATATGAATGAATCATATGAATATATGATGGACATTTGGGCAATTTCCATAATTTGGCTATTGTTGATAATGCTGCTATAAACTTCAGGGTTCATGTATCCCTTTGAATTAGTATTTTTGTATCCTTTGGTAAATACTTAGTAGTGCAATTGCTTCATCATAGGATAGTTCTATTTTTACCTTTTCGAGGATACTGTTTTCCAGAGTGGCTGGACCAGTTTGCATTCTCACCAATAGTGTAAGTGGGTTCCCCTTTCTCCACATCCTTGCCAATACCTGTTGTTTCCTGCGTTATTAATTTTAGCCATTATGACAGGTGTGAAGTGATATCTCATTGTGGTTTTGATTTGTAGTTCCCTGTGATGAGTGATGTTGAGTATCTTTTCATGTGTCTGTGGGTCATCTGTATGTCTTCTTTGGAAAAATGTCTATTCATGTCTTCTGCCCATTTTTTAACTTTTCTTTTTTTTTTTTTTTTAGGGATTGAGTTTGATAAGTTATTTATAAATTCTGGATACTAACCCTTTATCAGATATGTCATTTGCAAATATCTTCTCCCATTCCATAGAGTGCCTTGTAGTTTTGTTGATTGTTTCCCGTGCAGAAGCTTTTTATCTTGATGGAGTCCCAATAGTTTATTTTTGCTTTAGTTTCCTTTGCCTCAGGTGACATATCTAGTAAGAAGTTGCTACCGCCAATGTCAGAGAGGTTCCTGCCTATGTTCTTCTCTAGGATTTTGATGGCTTCCTGTCTCACATTTAGGCCTTTCATCCATTTTGAATTTATTTTTGTGCATGGGTAAGAAACTGGTCCAGTTCTTTCTTTTGCATGTTGCTTTCCAGTTTTCCCAACACCATTTGTTGAAGAGACTGTCATGTGTATGTTTTTAAAGAAGGTGTATAAGATCAAAAGTAGTTTAGACTTCGTGAAATATTTTACATTAAAAGAATACAATTGTGATGGAATTTGGAAGGAAGTGGTTAGATACGGCAAGTTATTTATATACTTTGTCACTGTGGATATACCTAGTTAGTGCATAAGAAGGACTACAAAATATTTTAATGTAGATCACACCAACCTATTTTAATGCTAATGACATAATTAACAGGTATTATATACATACAGTTTACATTTTATAAAACTTACATTTTTCAGACTTCAAAAAATCTTATTTTCAATTTACAAATAAGGATATTGAGGCATATTCAGTTAAATAATTACTTTGGGCTAAAATAGCTAATAATTTGCACAGACAGATATGAATGCAGATTTGTCTAACTTGAAGCTCATATTCTTATTTGCACCTACAATTCCTTTCAAGGAAGGATAGATTCAGTGTAGATGCTGTTGCAATTTCCCAGATACAAAATCCTTATAGAGGTTAGTAATGACTGACAGTTAACATTGCAGATTTTTTTCCCATCTTCATCTCACTCTTGATTCTTATATTTAATTTTAAGCATTATGTTGCAGGAAACATGCTCCTCCCCTCAACTGCTCAGTTGCCACTTCTGAAGATGAGTTAAAAATTTGTAGCTGTCTAAGGCGTGTACTGTCATTAACTTCCAAGTCTGTTATAAAAAGTTACTGATTATGAAAGAGAGATGGGGATTTTCTGTGATTTTTCTATGACAGCCTGAGTTTCTTAAAAACGATAATTTAATCTTTGATAATGAAATCAGGTGAAATATTTCCCAAGATTCTCCTGCTTCAGTTGGATTCACAATGTATATTATGGGGAACAAGTAGGTAAGATTCAGAATTGTGCTAACCAGTGAGTGCACACTGAGTGTTTCATTGTGTTGATTATATCTCAGTTTCCTCATTGTATAGCTGTTGAGGGAGAAAGAACAACAACAAAAGATGAAGTCAGAGATTAGAGTCGAGTGTTTGAAGGTTTTTGGAAGACACATGGGGGAAAATACAAGAGAATGCATGAAGCCCACATCCTGAAAAGTCACTATGAGATTAATAGTAAAGACCAAGGGCCCCTTATATTTGAGGAGAAGGGAAAGAAAGCTCAGGGGAAATGTACAGAGTCCAGAAAAAGGTCATGATAAAAATAACGTTGTGCTTGCATTTAGGAGTAATTCTAGTCATAAAGAAAAAAAATATTACTGTGAAGAAAATGCACCTTTACCAGTGATCCTTTTTCCTTCCCTGAACAAAGCATTCTGTGTCTTTAATGAGATTTACTATAGCAATTAATGTAGGATTCTTTTATGGGGAGGAATTATGGTCTCCTCTGCAGCTCAGTGCTGTTACACATTGTTACTTCTCTGGTAGCATTCTACAGCAGCATAAAGTACAAGGGTGATCTGTTAGCTCTGGGTATTATGAAGTGTATGATTTTAATGACCCTGATGATCTAAATTCACATCTCTCAGAAAATGGCCTGTAGAGCCTGAGGCTTAATCTCCCCAGGATTTGGTGAGATAGGAAGGTACAAAGGCGTTTCTTAACTTGAAATGATTTCAGAATGAAACAAGTTTCATAAAAGGATGAGCTGATACAGAAGGATGTTTAAAAAAAAAATGGGTCGCGAGCAAGGAGGAGGCTGCATTTGACGGGGACAGAGGAAACTGTGTTCGCGTAGGTGTGAACACTTCTTATAAATATATAACATATGACCCTTTAGGGGGAGAAACAGATGGAATATGTAGCGGAAAATAAAGAATACATTTTGCTTGGTTTCTTCACGGGAATGGCGCAGAGTGTATTTTGATATTTGGCTTCTCCTGTTGGAAAGCTTTCAAGGCTTCATCTGGATTCCAGCGGTTCAGGGCAATACTGACCTTGGGAATGGTGCTGGATAAAAGCAGACCTTTGGATATGTTTGCGAAGCTTTTTCAGCTCATGACACGATACATTAAAGACCTCAGCCATGTTTCCACATCAAATCCTTGATGGTCACTTCGCATGCCCACGAGGAGGAATCTAGAATTGAGGATCTAGGTTCCTGCAACCATCATACCCTCAGAGTAAGACAGTGTTGCTGACACTGTGGGGTTCATCTTCCATGACATCCATCATGAATCCATTCTCCTAGGTCCTATTCAGGGCAAGAGCTCCATTTTACTAAATTAAAAACAGAAAATTGTCTGAGAAAACCATTTCCTCTCAGCCGCAGGAGACATCACAGAAGTAATTAAACTGGATTGTGGTGTGTCGGGCACATTCCTTTTATTGACAGTGACAATAATTCTCTAAATCAAAACCTGGAAGCACTTTCAGTGTTGTTGAAGTGCAAAAGATAAAAAATTGAGGTTCTGAGAATCACATCAGTCTATGGAGTGCAGTGTGAGAGTCTGCTGTGTGAGTCGTGAACGCAGCCTGTATTCTGGAGTTCGGTGCCTTCAAGCTCTGTGACGAGGAGGATCTTGTTTTTAGCTTAGTCCCTACAAACTATATTGCTATAAAACCAAATGGAGTAGGTCTTTAATACGAGCTATCATTTGTGGTTTTAAGGTCACCTGGAAATTCCAGTCTCCCTAACCCCAGTATTTCCTTTTCTGATGTTGTTAGGTTTTGTTGACATCCTTTGTCTTGGCATTTCTGCATTCCTTCCTTCATCATTGAAGGTTCTCCACATTTTGCTCAACAAATGCAGCTGTACAGTATGCTTTATCTCTCATATGCCCAGCCATTTGCTCTGTGATACATATGTACAGGGACATGCCAGCATAGTTGTGAATGCTCTCTTTGCCTTCTTCTCTGATGAACGACTGATTCCCTCCTCTGGTTGGTTCTCCTCAACTTCCACTCTGCACAGGAAAATTCAGACCCAGCTCAAATCAAGTTTATCCAGAGTAAGACAATTTCCAGTTAGTAGGTGATTCTTTTGCTTCCGAGTCTCCGAATAGTTACTCTCTAACAGGCATGGGTTTTGTTATTTTTTAACGTGTGTTAACCTTTATTTCCTAGCTGTATTTTACATTCTATTCTACTTTTGATATTATTTATCACAGGCCTAGCCTTTATAATGCTGAGTAGTATTTGAAGTTTAGTGTTTTGCAAACCTCCATTAGTTACCTGATTTTTAAAAGATTTTATTCTTTTAGAGCAGGTTTCGGTTCACAAAATATTAAGAGGAAGGTGCAGAGATTTCCTCCATGCCTCCTGTCCCCACGCATACATCACCTCCCCCATCAACAGTGCTCACCAGGGTGGTACGTTTGTTACGATGATGAACCCGCACTGGCACATTGTAATCCCCCAGAGTCCATAATTTACAAATTAACTGATGTGTGCACCCATCCCCACAGTCCTTTAAAAAAAATACACACACACACACACACACACACACACACACACATACATACATATATACATATTACATAACATCTGGCAGGGTAAGGTATTATGTTTTATCACATTACTGTAAATGCATTTTTCATTATCTTTATTCCCGATGGTAAAGACCCATGTGGAATTAGAGTGTATGTAGCTAGAAAGAAAGTGCTGTAAGTAAAGATCTGTATATTTGTCAGGCGGAATGTGGGTGAGTGTGTGTGCATGTGCATGCCCACGTACCATGGAAGAGGGATTTAGAAACATGACATTCATTTTCTTCAAACTCTGCTTGAGTCTACTTTGTAGATTACATTAAATTTAACAAATTCTGGTACCTCTGTGTTTTCAAGGTAACTATTTTTTTGTTCAGTTTGCTTTTTTCTCATTAATTAGCCAATACCTGCTGGAATAATCACATCATTATGAAATGCTACACTGCTTATTTGATCTTTTTTATAAGCCTTAATAAAGTTTTTCAATATTGGGGTATTTTTCTAGCAATAGTGTAAGCTCTTTTGGGGAAAATAATACTATTTCTCTTATAATGTCACTTGTGTGCACTGATTTAGTTCACCAGTGTCCTTGAAGAATTCTCTGAATGTTGCCTTTGCACCAGCTCCAGAGGAGCCAAATGCCCATTTGGTGTTACAGAGATGGAGCTCAGAATATTCTTATTGTGTTTTTTCCTTTTCCATATTAAATATGATGAAGATAGCATTTGTATATACAACTGTACCAATTACAAGAGGCTTACTTGGCCTAATTGTTCAGGTTCGGTATTTTAAGTGAATTTGCCTAAAATCAATTTAATAGGATGGTGAGTATTCTCTACTTCCCAGTCTACTTGAACCGTAACAGATCTGCCAAGTCTAGATTGACAGCATCAGAAATAGAACTTGCTTGGTTGTTAGAAGCATTGAGAAAAAAGTTTAAAAAGTAATTTCCAAGAATACTAGACTTTGTCTACCTTAATCAAAAAGAAGGTAGTAGAATGAAGGGGCTGGAATATCATTGGTTCCCAAATTGTCATTCCTGGACCTGCAGTGTCCACATAACTGATGAATTTGTTAGAAATGCCCATTCTCCAGGCACCTGGGTGGCTCAGTCGGTTAAGCATCTGCCTTCAGCTCAAGTCATGATCCCAGGGTCCTGGGATCGAGTCCTGCATCAGGCTTGCTGCTCAGTGGGGAGTCTGCTTCTCCCTCTTCCTCTCCCTGCCACACCCCCTGCTTGTGTGCTCTCTTTCTCTTTCTGTCAAATAAATAAAATCTTTAAAAAAAAAAAAAGAGAAAAAAAAGAAATCCCCATTCTCATATTCAAGACCTCCTGAATTAGAAAGTATGGTCTGGGTCCCAGAAATATGTATTTTAGGAGACTCTGAGTGATTCTGATACACACGTGGGTTTGAGTACTATCAGACTAGGTGATCTCAAAGGTCATCTTCTTAGTTCTGTGCTTTCCAGATAATGTAAAACTATTTAATGAAATAAAGGAAGTTTTGCCTAGGAATTTTTACAAGTAAAACATCATAACTAGATTTATGAAACAGTTTCAACAGACTCTTGAATGTTTCTTACATAGCAGTTTAGAAGAAATAACACAAATTTTCATTTTGATTATCAGCCTCCTCAGTTGGCTGGCAATCTTAAGAATGTTTGAAAAGTTCCCATTCACACTATTCATGCTGTGAAAAATCTAGTTCAAGGCAAAATTTCCCCTGCAGTATGAAGAGAATGACTAAACCCAAGTGTACACCCCTCTGTGGTTATCCTTAGAGGTTCTTTGGAATAATATTCTGGTAATTGATATAGATTGGGAAATAAAGTATTATTCTTACCTGCAAAAGATCTGTAACCTGGAAGAAATTTGAGTCAACCAAACCACTGTCAAAAATGCCCTTCAAAAAAAATGCCATTTATAGAAGATAATAACATTCTTCCTTTTTTGTTGCCTAAAACATTCCACATCGCTACCTATCCCTTACCACCTGCTTAATGAATGTCATCTCAGTTCACGAGGAATTCCCACATATAGTTTCCCTTCTCATTGACACATACGTCGTGCTAGTACTATCTTCATATTTGTTTATTTATCTGTGCTCACATAGAATGATCAATATCTGACAACTCTCCAGCTGCAATCCCAGTTTGTGACCTTGAGCAAGTCACAAGGTTTGTGAGCCCCAGTTTCCTCATTATAAAAGTAAAAGTCTAGTTTGCCTCATCTTCAAGGTCCCTAGAGCTCCAGCGGTCTGTGATCCTTTGTCACTATATTCCTTACCTTCCTAGACTTATTTTTACTCATATTTAAGGCTCTTCTAAAACACAGCCTACAGCTCAGTCTCACCACACTAATCTTAAGCTGTATTTTAGACAAAGACCTTTCCTGCCAAGTCCTATAAAAAGGAAGAACTTGGAAAAAGAAATCTGATTAATGCGCTGTCTTTCTCTCTGAGAAAGGAAACTTTGAATTAATCCTGAAACGCAAGGTGAAGACTTCAGCTATTTGTTTCTTTTATGTTTGTATTGCTATTTATTAACATCTCCTTTCAAATATCTATTTATATCAAATTTGTTTTAAGCTGAAAATTTTACTGGTGTAGGGATCATGCTTGTGTCCTCACTTAGCTAAATGCTAAATGTAATTATTATTGGTACTTAAGTAAGTGTATTTTGGTGATTTTAAAAAAAGCAGTAATGTAAGTAGGGGTGCATAATTGTTAATGTGATCTGGAATACAACAACTAATTGAGCATCTACTGTGTGCTGAGTTTTTTACATTTTTCTTTTCCTCTTTGTACCATCCTTGCATAATACGGATACTGGCATCTGTTTTACAACAGCTGCACCTAAGGGGAAGAAGTGCGCCCATGTTAATTAGAATAAGAATTCAGGTTTATCTCACTTAAAACTCTATCATCTGCCATCCAGAGATGGCATTGTGCAGTCTCTCGATAATGAATAAAATAGTCAAATTGAAAGGATTTCTGTGCACTCTTTACTTCCTTTTCAAATATTTTAGAACACAGAAGGTGAGTTAAAACATGCAGGTATCCTCAATATAACAAATTGTAAGTTGAGGAAGAACTGATTCAGAGCAAGTTTAGTCCCATTTTCCTTTTAAGTCACTCCCAGCAGGCCTATATGCTATACTGATACATAGTAATACTTGTGACCAGCGCACCTGTAAAACTTCATCAAGCCCTTAAAAAAGCGGAGAAAGAGAGTGAGAGAAAACCTTTGTATACCTTCAGTGAATGGTCAGACTCTAAGAGTAACACTTTTTATGAAGTAAAGTAAGGAACATTCTGAATAACCCAGGAAAATACATGTGTTCTCTATTTAAAGATAGTGCAAATTTAGGATGTTGTTGACAAAAAAAAATTCACAGAACGATAAGCATGTGATTTTTCCGAGTAGCAGGTTTGTAGTCTGAAGTTTTGGTGTGTCAGGAAAGGATCATCTTTGACAGTGAGGCGTAAACTTCATGAGGTTGGCTCTTCCTTTTATGATTTCTACACTTCTTAACAAATAATTTCCTCTTGCTAAAAATATTATGATTTAATTTTAGTGAATCCTGTCTCTCTGGCTGATACTTAGCACTATGTAGGAGACTTTAATACCTCTGCTTCTGGTCTAGAACACTGCTGGTAGGAAGCGAGAAATGGAATAAAACATCATTTCGGGGCGCCTGGGTGGCACAGTCAGTTAAGTGTCGGACTCTTGGTTTCAGCTCAGGTCGTGATATGAGGGTGGTGAGACTGAGCCCCACATCAGGCTTCATGCTGGGCAAGCATCAGCTTGGGTCTGTCTCTCCCTTTCCCTCTGCCCCTCCTCACCCCTCACTCTCTCTCTCTCTCTAATAAATAAATCTTAAAAAAAGAAAGAAAGAAAGAAAGAAAGAAAGAAAGCATCATTCCACTTTTCAAGAGTCACTTGTGCAAAAACGGGAAGGCTGAAGTCTCTCCTGTGGATTTGGAATGTATTTATATAGTTAATTATCCAAATCTGAGACTGTTATTAATTGTGCATTTACTAGGCAAAGCATTGTGAGAAATAGGGAAAATAAAATGATTGGGTCCCTGTCCCCAAAAGAGTTATCATTTTAGTTGGGAGAATGATTCCCAAGACCCAGGGCAGCAGAGAGTTTTGTCTGCTTTGTTCTATGACCTATCACAACTGCTTACAACAGTACTCGATACTTGATAAGTACTCAATAAATATTTCTAGAATGAATAAAATGCATTCTTTGCTAATAAGATAACTAGTAATTTAAGTGCTCATTGTGTGATGAGTTGTTGTATGTGAATTCGGAAGACAGGATAAGCACAGTAATGCTCTAGCTAAGTGGAAAGATGGGAGTGAGGTGGACCTTAACGGGACAGAGAGAAGCAGGGAAAGCACTTCACACAAGGGAAATAACATGAGCAAAGGTGATTCTGTAGATAAAATATTCACAGATCCAAATACATCTATTGAGTACCTTCTAGAACATTAAATACTCTACTGGGGGGGGGGCATCTGCGTGGCTCAGTCAGTTGGGCATGTGCCTTTGCTCAGGTCATGGTCCTAGAGTCCTGGGATTGAGCCCCACGTCGGGCTCCCCGCTCAGTGGGGAGTCTGCTTCTCCTTCTGACCCTCCCCCTTCTCATGCTCTCTCTCTCTCACTGTCAAATAAATAAATAAAAACTTTAAAAAAAATATTCTGCTAGGTTCTGTGTATCCAGAAATAAACAAGAGGATTCTGTGGGTGCAGTGCAAAGATAACAGACTTGGGAGGGAAACAGATTTGCATTCTGATGGCCATAGCCAAGTGGATTAATGTATCTGAGACTCAACTTCCTCATCTGTAAAATGAGGACATGATTACAGATCTTGCAGGGTTGTTTGGACAATTAAAGGTAAGATGGTAAGATGCTTACTGTACTCCCAAACTGGTCAGCATCCTGTAATTGTTATCTGATGCAATACTGTCTTCATGTTTGCTTTCAAGGAGCTCATAGATAAGAGGAAATGGCTGGCATGTGTACAGATCATTACAGTTTAAGAAATGCTTTAATACTTCGCTTGCAAATGTGGTCTGAGGACCAGCAGCACCTGCAAACTCATTAGGGATGCAAACTCACAGACCTCCCCACCTGCTACACACAGACTGAATCAGAGTCTGCATTTAACAAGATGCCAGTTGATTCATATGCACATTAAAGTGTGAGAAGCACTGGTCTAATAGAAGCATGTAACTAGGCAGAGGAGGGAGTGGCGATATCGACTTACGGAACTGAGGGAAGACTTCTCTTAGTGAAGTTTAGAGGAATTCAGATCAAAGTATTACAGATGTGTGGCTCAATTTGTTTAGTACGTCAGAATTCCTAATTTGAAAAATTCGGTGAAGTTTCACTTTCTTGACATCACTATTTACATACCACATGGACTTTTAGTAATCCCCTGGCGTTTAGCAGGCCAAACGAAGGCCAAGGCAACAATTTTATCAAAATGAGGCCAATCCTTGCTTCCTGCTTCAATGTATGGGGATAAGCTCTAGAATCTAGCATTTATAATGAACCTATCTATAAGGAGGTCTGAATTCACCAGTCCTCTCCCAAGCAACTCAGAATGCAGACATTTCATTGGATAATTTAATTTAACCAGAAAGGTCTTGGCAGACCTTGCCTCTTTTTGGGCCAGTAAATGGGGTAATATAAAAATCAGTCATTCAGTGCTCAGAAGAAAATACCCAGCTTTCCCTAGGCTGTCCCCTCAGGCCCCTCTGGTTTAACACTCATTTTCTTTTTTATGTTAGAATTGCTTCTGTTTTATGTGGAGCCACGTGGTTCTGTTCATTGAGTTGGTAGGTGGCTCCAAGCCTGTAATTACGATCTTGATTGTCGGCTGCCAAAGTACAAAAGGAAACCATAGTAATCCACTCCGGCGCTCTTTAGTGAATTGTTGCATATGTTTTGTGGTATATTGCTGCACATAAATCTCACAGTACCAATAAAACTATTAGGGTAGTAAAAGATATGCATTTTAATTTTCATAGAAAGTGTCATAAAATTCAATTAACTACACTTTCCCAAACAGCAGTTCACTCTGGGAAGCCCAGGGTCTCCTAATCTGGAATTACACAGTCCTTTCACTTTCCCTGTGACCCCCATTAATGCTTTAATCATTACACCTGCTTGTCATCTTGCACTGTTATCATCTCCAGGGTCCCTTTGTCTCCTTAGCTTGGTATAATTTTTTTCCAGCTTCTCTACTTAGAGCTTTGTAAAGGTTCTTCCAATACAATGGAGGGTTTTTTTTTTTCTTTTTTTCTTTCCTATTTCCTTAATTGGAGGGAGATAGGGAGATGAACAGCAAAAATAATCCACCAAATTTAGGGATTATAATTACCCAGGAATGGAGTAAAAGGTCCTTTGGTGCTATATTCGCAAGTAACAAGGAAAAAACAGAGAGATCTTATTTATTAGACTACAGGAGAGTCTGACTAACCCTCACTTCGCTAATCTATAAAAATGAACATCCCTCCCATATTTTTAGATTGTTCACCTTCTTCTCAAAAGTAGTTTAATAGCATAGACTAGAGAAAGGTCCCCTGGTGTTCAGATGTTATTACTTTCACTGACTAAAGTGCAGTACATTTCCTAGTATAATTACACCCCAGTTGTCACAATAAATGAACACGGTATATTTTACGATACACTTTACTTGCTTATTATCATGTTTGTTCACACATCTCTCAGACTTAATAACCCATGGGGGGCTTCTACCATCATTGGTGAATGGAAATTAGTGAAATTCTGTATTTCATTTGGGCAAGATTTTTATTTCGATTGTAAAAAGCCATAAGCAGGATGAATAGTAGATTTAAGGAATTTAAAAATATCTGTAGCTAGGTAATATTCCCCTGCTCACTGTGTGGCTTTTCTAAATCTCACTTGTAATCTCCCAACACCCACAAAGGTGAATTTTAGCTAAATGCATTTTTAATGGAGACCAACTGATGTTTCTGATTATTTTTTAAAAACAAAAACAAAAAGCAACCTGGATGTAAACAGAGCTCTCTTTTGAGATTTTATTGAGATATTTATATTTGATTTGGGTTGACCTTACCAAGGACAGGGTTGCTTCCTAAACTTATGGTAGTATTAGAAAAAAAAATCAGAATTTCCATTTAGTTTAATCAATTTGGAGTCAAAATAGAACAATGCAACCCTATGGGAATTAACATTTGAAAGATTGTCCATTATTCTTGCCATATGACAGTTGTAGACCTCATCATAGAGATCAAAATGTACCATGATAATAAAGAGATTATTTTATTTGATAAGAGGATAAAGAAATCGCATGCCCCAAATCATGTGGTATTAAGTTTTTATAAATATGCAGGCATCTTCCTTCAAATCAGACAAGACACAGTCACTTAGGCTTGGCTGTAATACAAACACTTAGGTTCTAACTTTTCGGCAAATTTAAAAACAAGACATACTTGTAGGACAATTAAAAATACAGGAGAAATAAAAAACAAAGTAAAACCACCTGTATTTCTACAATCAGGCTTCTTTTCTGTTAAAGGAAGTTTTCAATTCAACAGCTAGGAAAAAGTCACTCAATACTTGCTATGTCCTTAGAATTATTTTAACTATTAAAAAAAAAAACAGGAAAGCACAGAATAAAATTAAACTTCCTCGCTAAATATATGATAAAAATGTGACATAACAATGAGCAGCACAGTATTGGAACAGTAACCACTAGGTAGTGTTGTACAGTTCTAGACTGCAGAAATCTAGGGGGCACCATCTACCTCATAGTCATAGAATCATTGAACCATTGTTTTGACAGATACCTTGGCAACTATGTGTCTTGATGGAAGGAACTGTGCCCTTTTGTTGTTGTTGTTCCTAGAAAGTTACCATATGTGCTACAGTAAGCAATTCAAGATGGTATATAATCAAAAGCAACATGATATAATACAGTATAAATCTCACAGTGAGGAATAATTTAAGCTAGGCCTTGAAATCCATCTAAGATTTCCTTTCACGAATTTAAAAGGTTTAGGAAGTCAAGGATGTCAGTACCAAGTTCCCAGATGTGTCTCTGGGAACCAATGAGGAGGAGTGGTAAGTAAAGAGTAAGGGCTTTCTCTACTTCTGGGTGGGTTTCTCTTGAGGATATTTGCTTTTGGCAATCTTGAGGTAGGATTGACACAGGTGTCCTCACCCTGACATAAGCCCAGTTTCCCTGCCACATCCTTTGCTTATTTGCTAGAAAATCCTTCCGTATGTCATTGCCTGGAATTAACACTTACACCCATCCAACCTACATTGAAGCGAGTCCCTCCCCATGGAGAGCACAGGGACAGTTAGGATGTCATGGACACAAAGATAAGCAAACAGAAGTCGTGGTTCTTCACATTGTGGAACTTTGAGTATGTCTAGTTGGAACACCAGGCACTGATACACTGATCATAAATCTCCACAAATTGTAAATTTTTTTATCTTAAGTGCTGAAATGGAGAGTGGTTCACATACTGGAAGTATAACAGAGGTGGGTCTTCAATATCTCATTGTTCAAAAATCATTTACTTAGCATTTGAGGTTGGACACAGACTTTTCGTTTTTCTTTGATTGCAGCCATTCGTTTTGCGCTCCAAGAGTTAAATGGACAGAACTATTGTAGCTTTGTTAGGTCTACGCACAGAGATTCACTGATTTACTCCTGTTGGAAAACTACTCTTTGCAACTATTTGCCCGATACCGAGCAAAAAGTATGGAATTTATTTTCCTTTTTTTTTTTTTCCTTTCAAAGATTTTATTTATTTATTTGACAGGGAGCACAGGCAGGGGGAGCTGCAGACAGAGGGAGAGGGAGGGGCTTGATCCCAGGACCCCTGGATCATGATCCAAGCTGAAGGCAGACACCCAACCAGTTGGGCCACCCAGGCATCCCTGGAATTTATTTTCCTTAAGAGTATTCTGTATCTCCCCTGATTGTTGTAGTAGGTTGTTTTGGTTGTATGAAGTATTGAATGCCACCCAGAAGGATTTGTCAAGAGCAACACACAAATAATGCTTTCACAGAGACTAGAAGGAAGAGAACTTAGTGGGGGAAATAGTGGTTGAGGTCCAAAAGGAATCGTGCTCCCACAGTGGCAGCAGAAACAAGTAAGGGGCACCATGCTTCCTATGTGTCAGCTGTTTGGTGGTGCATTTAAAAGGATGAGAGTAAGGGAGAGGCAAGTGAGGCACTTGCCTGTATGCAAAATTTAAGGGAGCACTAAAAACCCTGTAATTAGTGCAATATTTGGGGAAAAACAATGAAAAAAGAAAACCCAAAAAACCGTCTCATGAACAAAATACCAAACATCTAAATCAAGGCAGAATCAGTATTACTGAGTTTTCCTTTTGTTTCAGACTACACTATAACTCAGCATACCACTGTTATTAGTCCTGTCTTTATATGAAATTTTGGCATTTTATTCATCATGAACCAATTTTGATGTTTAAAATATGAGTTTTGATTTTTAAGTATTGCTTTCAAATAGTATTTGTCTTAATCACGGAGTTTCGGTGCCCCCTCAAATATTGCTCGTGAGCTAAGTGCTTTCACTCTGTAGCCCTGGCAAATGTCCACTTGAAAGGCACCCAACGGACAGACGTGTAACGGACAGAGCAGAGACAGAGCTGCAACTTAAACTCGGCTCCGTTCGTTATTAATCCACAGGTCCCATGACTTCACTTGCAGGGCTGTAAATCAGAAGACAAATAAATAATACTGAGTATATGACATCATTATGGGTGCTGTGGGGATGATAATTTGCAGAGGGGACCCAGCTTCCAACAGGCTAATCACAACCAGGGAGTTAATTGCATTCCCTTGCATTTCAGAAAATTAAAATCGGGCAACTCTTCTCCACACTGTTTTCTATGAGATGTTATTACTTTTGTGTATATTTATTCTTTGTGTGACAGAAAATGGATACCCCACAGCTAAAATGAAATGTCTTTTACTACGTCCTAAGTTGGCGAAGACTAAAGATTCTTGTCAGAGAAGAAGGAAAAGATTCATCGCACATCTTTGATTGTGTTGTCATTGGATAGATATTTGTAAAGCATAACTTAAAATCACAAAAGCAGTGCAGGAGGAGGCAGAAAATTCCTGATGAACATTTGGTGGGTAGCAGCCTTGTTTGCTCCTCCAAAGTACCCCATCTATAGTACCAAAAATTCAAATAGCCTTTTATGTTTAATTCTACTTCTTATGCCCCAGACACATATTTGTCATTAAAAGTAATAAAATTGTTTTTAAATTTCTAAATGACAAACTGTTAAGAAATTGACAACACCCTGCAGATAACTGAGGACAGGTTTTATAAAGGGCCTATTGAAAACCTAGAGTTAAGATTTAAAAGTTTTGTCTGTAAACACAAGTAAGTATATATGTAACTGTTTTGACTGTAATGTACTTGGAATTTTGAAGACTGTATTTAAGTTCTGTAATAAAACAATGAGTGATATCAGGCATTTTTCTGGCCATTCTCAAAGATCCATCTCAGTCTCCTTCTACAGGAGCAAAAGCTAAGGTTTAGAGATTGCAAATACTTAGCCCAAGATCAGACCTTCATTTAGAGATACATACTAACTAGGGCCTCTGGAATCCTAATTCTCAGACTAGTCCCCTTTCCACTCTGCAGCATGACATCGTTTAGTTACCAAACAATGTTCTGCCACTTCAGCTAGCAAACAACAATGAAACATTAGCTGTGAATTGTCCTCACACAAATCCACAAGTGAGCCAGTCCATACCCCACACTTTTATATGACTGAAGGCCATACTTGAAGACAGATAGAAGCCAGTAGAAGAAAACTCTCTCTTATTGGCACATCTCCACTTCTTTTCATATTATCCTTTGGATTTGTTTTTACTCTCCTATCTGGCTTATCTACGCAGGGACCCAGTCTTTCAGTTATTCCCCTCCCACCCCTGGAATCTTCAACATTATTTATTGGATTATACTAATCTTAAAATCAAATAAACCAAAGCCCTTACTCTTGACCTAACATCCATCTTACGTACTTTTCCTTGACTCTTCTTCACAGCTGAGCTCTGAGAAAGTTTTTAATGATAAATGCAACCCAGAATTCAGTATTCCACCCACACCATTCTGGCTTTCCTGGCAGAACTCAGCTGAAACTGCTCTTTCTAAGAGCACCAGGAACCTTTGGGTTGTCAAATCCATTAAACATTTTTCAGTTACCTTCTTAATCTTTACTGACTGTGCTCTTTGATCACTCCCTTGTTCTAGAAGCATCATCCACCCATGACACTACACACACCTGGTTGTCCTCATCCCTTTGTGATTTCTATCCGGGTTTCTGCCAGTTCTGCCTACCTCTTTAATGTTGAAGTTACTCAGTTCTTGATTTTAGAGTTCTCCTTGTTTAATATCCCCTAAGTAATCTCATCCATCCCTGTATCCCCAAAGACTACATTTATGCCACATGTTTAAATTTAACTCTTCCCACATCTTCCCTCTCCCCCATATCTTTCTTTATTTTCCCCCATTTAGTCAATGGTGTCTCGATTTGTCTAGTGGGATAATCTATAAAATTTTAAACTTCAACCATAAGTATATATTTAAGAAAAAGATTTTTTTTGAAAAGTATTTGCATGGCACTGCATTTGTCTTTTATTACAAATGTTTCAACCATGGGTCTCATAATATTTCTGGTTTATAGACCTTAGAAATAATAGCAATGGCAGGCAACATGTAGGTCCTACTATGTGCTAGGCACTGTGGTAATATTTGATAGGTACCAGTATTATCCCACATCTTATGAATGATAAAACCAGGACCATAGAGCTATTAAGTGTCAGAGCTGAGATTTGAAGCCATGCAGTCCGGTTTTAGGGTCCTGACTCATAAAAACTATGCTATGCTTCCTTAAAAAGGTGGCAGTGATGGGTGCATGTGATTTTAGCCCAGTAACAGTCATGGATACACACAACGTTAAGCCAGTGCATTGAAGTCTGAGAACAGAGACTCAACTAAAAGAAATTAGCAGTGCATTCTGATCTGACTTTGTAAACTTTTAACAGTGCATAGAAAGAGCTGAGGTTTTATCATATCATCTGATTCTTTCCAGGTTTTTTGACAACACAGACTTGAGTAGTAGGTGTATATGCCTTACGGACAGCAAACCACCCAATCAGATGCTGATGGATAATCATTGTTTACATAAGCTTTCAGAAATTCACAATACATTTTTCATTGTTTTGACATTCTAACACCAAAATAATGTGTCACTGGTTCATCTCTATATGAAGCCTTTCCTGTTTCTTCTACCTACAACTACATTTATAATAATTGATGTTTATAATACAGAAGTCGAGAATAGGTCATATATATAGACAGCCGGTTGTTTCCATGGAGTGGGAGTCTTGGACAAAATGCACAAGCCCATTATTTTCCTGTTACACTCTTTGGAAACTTGTACTGGTTTTTCATCTTCCCCAACTACTGGAAAGAACAAATGCCAGTCTTCCCAATTAAAATGACATTGGTGAATTTCAAGTTACACTAAAATAAACTTCGTTAAATATTTCATATCTTTGGAGAGTTTATAAAGTTTTCATTTTTAAAAGATTTAAGAAATAGAACTGTACCCAATCAAGCCTAAATCTTTTTTTTAATTAGCTAATGAGAAAAAAGAAGGAAGAATAAATGGAAACAAGTAAAAAGAGAATATTCTTTTACCGATAGATAATTAGATAGCTAATCTATAAATCAAGGAGCATTGAGACAAGTGGCAACATTTAAGGACAACTTTCTATGTTGCCTGAATTATAAGTGTTGTCATTCGTTATTTCTTAGGTTTCTTAAGTGATAGCATATAATCTTCTGTGGTGTTCTGATGAAAAACCAAATTCAAGAATTCTGTAGAAGAAAAGGTACAAACCTAGAAGAAGCCAAAGGTCTGGAAATTCAGTGATCTCTGAGTTTGAATTGCATAAAAACTAGATGAACATGACAGGGAAAAAATCCAGTAAACAAGAGGGATTATTCTTGATAAAGGGCTGAGATGAAATGGAATCACATTAAATCTGTTGTGGATTTATTTTTCCCCCTACACCATAATGGATGAACTTTAAACTTTTTTACATCAAAACAAAAGCAAACTTTGTCTGAACAGTTATAAAAGCATTATATAAAGATCATGGTAGGTTGAAGGTTATATGCATGTGCTTTCTTTAATAAAAAAATATGTCCAAAGGGAAAAGTAACTCTAAAAACAATACAAGATTTTTGTTTGTGACAATCCCAAACCGCATTGGAGGGAGGAGGCATTAATGCAATAGGAAAAAAGAAGGAAGAGTTTGTTTTGTTTTGTTTTCTATTTAAATACCACCTTCCCAGTAAAGCCATTCCTGTCCATCTTATATAAATTCCATACCACCCACCAGCTATTCTTTACCACTTCCCTAACTTACTTTCACTTTTAAACTTCATTGACATCTATTGAACTCTTTTTTAAAAAGATTTTATTTATTTATTTATTTGAGATAGAGAGTGAGAGCATGTGCAGGGGGGAGGGGCAGAGGGAGAGGGAGAAGCAGGCTCCCCACTGAGCAGGAAGCCCAACTCGGGGCTCGATCCCAGCACCCTGGGATCATGACCTGAGCCAAAGGTAGACACTTAACCGACTGATTGACCCAGGAGCCCCTAATCTTAGATTTTTAAATTGCACACTTATGGTATTTATTTTAATCTGTAATATGGTGAGCCTATTATGGAAACAACCTAGCAAATAACACGTCTTTCGGTAGTAATATTATTATTTTTATATTATTATGTAATATATAAATATGTAATAATAATATAAATATGACATATAATTAATTTAGCTGCACTTATATGGAATTTGCCAGGAGTCGGGCTTTCCGTCTCGTTTACATATCAGAAAATTTTAGAAATATTTTGTTAGAGCTCCCATAGTGCTGACAATGCTACATTTGTACTTTGTGTTCATATGCTTCCATTTTGCTGCGTATGGTTTACCCCAAGTAGATCTTGAAGCTCCTTCAAGCGTGACTGTATTTTATACTATTGTATGTTCTAGAACTGAGCACACTGCTAGCTGCCCAGTGCTTACGACTTGTGACATCCTCTAAAAGATGTGGCTCAGCCTTTCGTCGCAGGTTTAGGTTTTGTCATCTAACACAGACGTAGTCAGCAAGGTTCAGAGACATCAATCGATTAGTCATAGAGCTCAGTAACATAACCTAAAAGTGCAGTCTATTGCTTGTTTCCAAGCTGCAACTCCTGATGCTGGACTTTTCTTCACCATGTCTGATCTTTTAGTGGGTCAAGAGAGCCACCAATCTTACTGCCATAATTATGGTTTTGTTGTTGTTGTTGTTGTTTTGTTTGTTTGTTCATTTGTTTAAGCTAGCTGTCAGAACCCAGAGTGGCGCCTGCAGACTGGGTGGTGTTACTTTATGTAAGGCCCAGCCCTCCAGTGAGGGCCTACTTAGAGTAGTTCTGGCAGCTCTCCAAGATGACAGTGCAAGTGACAAGGTCTCTAGCCAAACAGGGCAGTATGCAAATGGTAACAGAATGCATTGTGGTCATCAAAGAGCCCCCTGAGAGATTTATTTTAGAAAATATTTCTTAGATTTGTCCTTAATGCTATTTTTCCTTCTTCTGGATTTAGTGGCGGTTTAGAGCACATGTAGCCACAAAGCCCCCATGTATAGGAATTATCCATGCTCTGATTATTGATAAAATATATATTAACCTTTTTTTATCCCTCACTAAATCTTAGGACCAGTCTTTTTTGAATACATATTTGAGAATCTTTTTCCTCCTTTAGTTAGAGTAAAAACAAAACAAAACAAAAAAACAAACAAAAACCCCCCATAAAAACAATATATGACCTCAGTGAAGTATAGCACCTGCCCAAATATACTCATAATGTGAGAAAAATTGCACTTGCCAGATTGTGCTGATCATTTCCAAGTTGACACAATGAAATGACATCTGTGCTTAAGCAGTAACTTACCATTTGCTGTCAGCATTTTTAAGTCAACTCAGAAAAGTCCATTCTTCCCAATTCCAGTAGAGTCAGAAGGTCTTCCCAGGCCTATTTCTGGACAGGCTGAAAGCAAAGATTCATTGCCTGACATTTTGCTGTGGCTGCCTCTAGTGAATTATGTAAAACAAATCCCACTGCTCGTTTTCTCTATCCAGGCTGTGTGTCCACAAGCAAATCAGCAAAGTGAGGTGCACATCCCAGGGCTCTTGTGCACCCAGTTAACTTCCAGCCATGCCCGGTAGAAGAAGGAAAGAGAATAGAATCTTTTTTTTTTTTTTTTCTTAGTTGGAAATCAGAGCCACAGGTGGAAGGACAGGAAAGTTCCTTTTGGTGTTTGTAGTTGTCGCTCTTAGAAGATGCCACTCTAAGTCTGCTGTAATTCGGTAACTGACGTTCTGGGGTTCTCTTATTTGACTGGTTGTTGATATCCAGAAAGACTTTCCTTCTCTTTAATTGTACTAAGTTTCTATTTGATAATTGCTGTGCAGTGAACATCCCCAAAGTAATCTGACTGGGTTTTGGTACCTTCTATCCCAGAAGATACAAAGCCTTACATCCACACTTGACCCATGACTTCTCAGTGACCAGAGGTTTACTAGTAGCCAAGATATCAGGAAATTGGGAAAATTTCCCTTTTCATCTTTTCAGAAGGGAAGCATGCACCTAGGGCTCTCTTTACCATTAAGTAAAGTCATTAGAAACCTACGAGCATATTTCAAGATCAGAGACAGGGTTTTGCCTTCCCTTTTCACTTCCTTCCGGCCTCCCCTCAGCTCCACCTGCCCCAGCACATGACTGGGATGCAGAGACGCACTGCACACAGAACCACGTGCTCCTGACACAGAAGCTATTTACGGACGCAGAGGGCAAAGCCATTTTATTGACTAATAGGAGACGAGACTTCAAATGAAAATAACCCAGGGCCTTGAATTAGAAGAATTATTTGTGAGATATAAATAACACTAGATCCTTCCCTAATTAAGCATCCTCGTGGGGGAAAAATTGTTCTAGGTTGCTGGTGGAAGGGCAGGTAGAGGGGAGAAAGGTTTTGTGCAAAGAGGACAAGTGAAAATGAAAAGGTTGCCTGGGACCTTAAAGATACATTAAATACTTCAAAATGCTCATTTAAGCAGGTCTGCTAGGTATTTATAGTTTTTTACCCCATGTCTTTAGCAAAGAATTTTTTCACTTAAGTAGGCTTTTCTGTAATTATTGGCTTTGTGAAACTGAAACGGGCCTTAAATATTCATATAAGTGCTTGGAAGTTGGCACCCACGTGTGGTTTTCCCAGCATGGATTTGGAGATTGAAAGGCTGCTTGTAGCTACGCAGCATTGAGAAGGTTTTGTTTTATTTTTTTAATTTTTTTAATTTTTTTACCATGGAGATCCTAATTGCAGTGAATATTTTGCCTAGTAGAGAGGGTAAGGACTGGATACTGTGGAAGGTAATTATGATTGTTATTAAGAGACAAATTACTTTGGGAGCTAGAATAATCTAGTATAGGCATTCTTCATCCTAGTTTTGAGATGCCCTTGGGTATCTCCAGACATCGCAAGGGGTATCACAAGACTCCCCCAGCAAAATTAATTTCACTCTGTCCTACTTTTTACAAAATATAGTACATAGCAGTATTAAAAGAAACAGAATCCCTTATAATCAAAATATGATGGAGATGGCTGCAAGTACAAAATGTCGATGCCATGGCTGGTCCACTCTCCATTTCTCTGTTCTGAAAATGGCCAACTTTCAGGCAAAAGTAGTATCTGCCCTGAAACCTATCTAGGATGTAATAAGAATAAAATGATGATTTAGTACGAAAGTATGCCTTAGAACTAAAAAAATTCCATTGATGTAAGATTTTTTTTTTAAAGCAGTAAGTTCTGGTAAACTCTGCTACATTTAACAGACAGTGGAGTTGTTCAGTAGGAATAAAATGAAAACAGAAGTGCTAATCTAGACTTCTTTCTCAAAAATGTTTTGTTGTTTAACTTCAGATAAATCATTAACATTTCTAGGTCTGTGTTCTTTCCCTATAAAGTGAGGGAGCTCAACTATATGAGTTTTTAATTTCCTTATACTTCTCTAATTCTGTGATTCCAGCAAGAAAAATGGATTCTTAGAGCAGAAAGTAAAGTCCTTGACAAATTGGAAAATGTCATCTTTCAAAGTTTCTTCCATTTATTGATATATCTTCTTAGGGCTTGGATAATGTTTTCATAAACATATTTTCATTCGCTCATCATAAATGAGGCAAGCACAGCAGAAATCACCTGCATCTTACACATGACTTGTTACATAACTTATATTAAGAACACACAACTTGTGAATGGCACATGTGGAACTTGAACCCATCTCTACTGGATCTAATGTCAGTATCAGGTATCCAACTCTCTCTCCCAAACTTAGCAACTTTGATCTTTGCTGGCTGTGAAATGTTCATTATTTCAGATTGTTTCAATTTTGTACAATATAACCCCATAAATACAAGCATCTTACTATGTGATTTGCATTTTGAAATAGATGCTTACATCTCTAAAGGGTGGCTTGGTACACCATGATTTTCATTGAGTTTTGACAGCAGATAATTTAATCTTGGTAAATACAATACTGTATCCTGACAGAGATATAAATATGTGGGCAAGCTGGGTTAGCAAATTTCTTAGCACTTTCAATGCTGTTTCCATTTCTAGAAAAAAATCAAGTCTGAACTGCAGGAAGGAAAAAAAGATATGGTTTATGAAAATGGCTAGAAGATGGCTCTGAACAGGGGCGCTTGCATGGCACAGTTGGTTAGGTGTCATACTCTTGGTTTTGGCTCAGGTCATGATCTCCGGGTCATGGGATCAAGCCCCATGTCTGACTCCACGCTCAGTGCGGAGTCTGCTTGAGATTCTCTCTGCCTCTCGTTTGGCCCCTCCCCACACTCATGTTCTTGCTCTTTAAAATAAATGAAGAAATCTTAAAAAAAATAAATAAATAAGGCTCTGAACAGTGCAGTCCAAGACAGACAGAGAGACAGAATTGCTGTTGGTATCATTAAATCTCTCCCACAGTTTCAAGATTCACGTACTGAACAAAGAAACTAAAAGCTTCTCTGAATTGACTCTAAGGATATCCCACTTCACAGTTATGAATAGGTCTTTTACAGATGACCTTCCCATTTCATTTTGTTTCTCTCAAGCTTGGCATCCATCCAGCTTGTAGGAAAATGCCATTTCTGATTCAAAATGTGTCATTCTTACTCAAACTACCTCACTGTCGTTCACTCAGGGAACCTTCAGTCTTGGGAGATGCTCTGAAAGGTGGTGGTGGTTGATTTATTTATCTATTTATTTATTTGTTCATCTTCATGAAGAAGTTGTGTGAAGAAGGATGCAGGCCTATAGGAAAGCAGGAACTGGCTTAGATGCCAGAAGCAAGGAATAAGCAGGAGGTGTGGTGGTGCTTAATATGAAATTCAGAACCTACTCAAAACATAAATATCACTGGGAAATGAAAGAGCAGCTTGTTCAGTTGCTACTTCAATTAGCAGGGGCTTTGTGGCCAAGAGGAAAAAGCAAAAGCTCTCCCATCTGCTTTTGTTTCTGAAGCTGCCTCAGTATTGGGCAATTGACCTCTTCGTCCTGTTCAGCATTTGCATACAAAATACTCTTTGCATTTACCTCTTCTTTCTCCCCGTCTTCCTTTTCCTCCCTCCCCCCTCCCATCCTTTCTGTCTTTCTTTCTTTCTCAGACTGATTTTTGGGTGATCTGGGTGATGATGCATTTTACTGTATTTTTGCTGCACATGGCATACTTTGAAGAAATCAGAAAAGAGTTCTTCTTTCCCTCCTGGTAGCCACTTTTCTCTACCCCTCATCCAACATAGTGCATTCCGTCGCTGAACAGATATTTGGTATCTGTAATGTGTTTAATGCTGAGAAAATATATACAATAAAGATTTCTTCCACCAGAGTTTCAAAAGGTATGCTATATCCTTATTAAGTGATAATATAAGTGAAATGTTAAGTATAAGGCAAAGTGATAAAAAACATCAAGCAGCTGAATACAGAATACATGTACTATATAAAAGTATATGTATTTTTAAATGCACACTCATACATTTGAATTTCAATAAATACTTGGTGAAGATTGACTCAGAAGACACTGTAAATAATAGAAGACTCAAGTAAAAGTAATCTAAACAGTAAGAGATTTCTTTTAGCCCTTAATGAAAAGTCTGGAAATGAAGAGTACAACAGGATTGGTTCATTCAGTGGTCAGAATAAGTCATCAGGAACAAGAAGTTTTCCATCCTTCCATCTGATAGCTTGAGTGTGGTAACTGTGTCTGCTTTCTTCATTGCAAGATGGTTGAAGCTGTTCCAGGAACAGGAGTTCACGCCCATGCATCAGTTTTTATTAAGAAGAAAACCTTTCTCTGAGGGTCCCCTTTACCTTTCAGTAGGTCAGTGTTATAGGATGAATGTTTCTGCCCCCCCCCAATTCATATGTTGAAATTCTTCTTCCCACTGTGGTGGTATTCAGAGGTAGGGCCTTTGGACAGTAATTAGGCTCAGATGATGTATGAAGGTGGGGCTGCTATAATTGGATTAGTGTCCTTATAAGAAAAGGAAGAGACCAGAACTTTCTTTGTCATGTGAGACTACAGCAAGAATGTAGCCATCTATAAGCCAGGAAGGAGGCCCTCACCAAGAACCCAACCATGCTGTCACCCTGATCTTGGACCACCAAACTTCTCAAACTTTTAGAAATATACGTCTATTAGTTAAGCTACCCAGTCTATGTATTTTGTTACAGCAGCCAGAGCAGAGTAAGACAGCGGCTTACCTCGACTGGTTTAGACCAATCATGATTAAACAAAATCTACCTCAAACACGATGTCCTGGGTACTGTGAGGAATTCTGTACAAAGAGAATAAGATGAGGCCATGCCTTCGAGGAAATTACGGTAGGGTAGTAGGGCTTAGATGTGTGTGCTGGTCATCATCATGCAAGGTGGTTAGAAGAAAAAAGAACAGGGAAGAAGAAGTAGTTCATAGAGGGGGGATAAAAACTGTCTTGTTTTGAGAAACCAGACTTAAATGAAGGGAAAGGCATTTCAGTTGGAAGAAAGAATAAGAACAATGCGGTTTTGCCCAAAGAGTGACAAGATGGCACCTCGCTAGACCCTTGCAGAGATACAAACATGTGAGTGGCATGGATTCACAAGGGCTCCTTCGGAGAGATTGGTGATGATAGCACATAGGAAAAATGGAAGGCAGAAGAGAGGAAAGTTAGTACAACAGAAAACACGCACTAATTCAGTAGAGTGGTAGTTCTTTTCTGAACTAGTGATGGCAAGGGGAATGGAAAGGAAGAGAAATGTATGGGAAGAAGTGTCAGGGCTGGGATGCAGTGAGCAGTGCGGAGTCAGAGTTGAGTAGGAAGAAAGCTTGGGTGTGGCACACATTTATTGACTCCCTGCAATCAACTTAGAAAGCCTGCTCCACAAATACGAGCCAGCATCAGGCAATATGCTTGGCAAGTTATTGAAGCCGAGCATCACATTTCACATTTTACAGTGGCATTACTTGCCTCATTTAGTGGTGAAGATGACAATGAGGCCAGTGGAGTGCTGACATATCGCCTGACGTATAATAGGAATTCAGCAATTGTTAATTCTTCCTTCTCTTCATAAAAGTGATGGGAAGCAGATATAGTGATAGAAGGAAAAGGTTTTAAGAAAAGAAAGTTGAGAGCCGTCTTATGCAGAAGTCAACAACCTTTTGTGTAAAGGGCTAGATAGTAATTATTTTCAGATTTGCAGGTCATATGGTCCCTGTTGCAACTATTCAACTTTGTCATCGTAGCATGAAAGCAGCTGCAGATAATATGTAAATGAATGAGCATAGCTGTGTTCCAATAGCACTTTATTATGGACAATGAAATTTGAATTTCATAATATTTTCATATGCCATGAAATATTAATCTTATTTTGATGTTTAATATAAAATATTTTAAAATGTAATAAACAACCTTAGCTCTTGTGTCATATGAAAACAGTCAGCAGGCTAGACTTGGCCTGCAGATTGGAGACCCATGATCCCTGATTTTAAGTAATCCTCAATTTCAAGGAATGAAATAACAGGATATTGAATAAGAATGAGCCATTAAAGAGCCACAGGAAGAACCAAGAGAGTTTACAGAAGTTGGACTGCTCAGACATGCAGTGTTTCCATCATGGCAGACAGTTCCATTGAACAGGGCTGGTATGGAGAACGGCTTGCTGGTTTTGTTTTTACCTGTGCGGAAGTCACTGAGATTAAAATGAAACTACAAAGATACTCAAAATTTGCACATAGGTCCTCAGCCCAGGAACCTGGAAACATTAAAAAAAAAAAACAAAAAACAGTTTCAAAGACAAGCCCATGGCTCAACCTAGGTTAAGCTCTGCCTGACTGATAGGCAAACTGACAAAAATAGAGTTCAATTGTGTGACAGTTAAGGATTTAAAATCCAAGGCATTGAAGAGAACAATGGGAGCAACTGTATTCATTCTGTTTCTTTTTTCTCCCACTCTCAAATTTTCCCTTAATGGCTGAGTCACGCAGGTTAAATGCATGTGACAGAGTGTATTCTGTTGTGTGCGAACATAAAGGGCACATGCTGAAATGCAGAACATTAATATGTAAATCAATGCAATTTTTCATAATAGGTACATAATGGAAGTGCTTAAGAGACAGCAAATGCAGCAGGTATTTTGATCAGTTTTTAATTTAATAGCCCTTCACCTGATAACTGTGCCCCTTTTGTCTCATTCCATTATTACAACAGAAGCTACGTGGATGGGGCACAGCCCATGATCTCAGAAACTGGCGTGGTTCTTTGGGAGATGGTCCTCAGTTACCACAATTATTAGATAGATATTCATTAGATAGTGTTTGTGTGCAGAATTCTGGATATTTTACTAACTACTCTTCAGTAGGAGTTTGTTTTAATAGAAGTATTAGCTGGCACGTAATGTTACATTAGTTTCAGGTGGACAATATAGTGATTGGACAAGTCTGTGCTTTATGCTACACACAGCACAAGTGTAGCTCCCTTCTGTCATCACACAACACTGTTACAGTATCATCAAATGTATTCCCTGTGCTACACCTTGTATGGTGACTTAATCATTCCGTAACTGGAAGCCTGTACCTCCCAGTCCCCTTCACCCATTTTTCCCTTTCCCCACCCCCTTTCCTCTGGCAACCATCAGCTTGTTCTCTGTATTTATGGGTCTTCTGTCAGACTTTTGAACAAATCATGATTAATTCTAGAAAGATACTGTGTGAATTAACTCTTGATCTGTTTTTCACGGACCTGTTTTTATTTTTCCAGAAGTAAATTTTTGAATATTATCTTCCCCCCCCACCCTGAATAAAGGTGTCTGTAGTTTGTAGAAACTCTGTATGGTCTGATGCCTCTCAGGTGACCAGTTGTCAAAAAAGTTGTGAAAACGGTACTATTAGTGCTATTTTTATCTAAATGTCATGTTAAATAGGGAACTTTATTTCTGAAAAAGATACATGGCACAAATATTTTTCTTCTATGAAAAATTACATGAAGTAAGACAAAGGTCTAAGAATATAGACATTTTATTCAATATATACACGTTTACGTATACACAGTTGCTTAGTCATACAAGCAATATACTCACAAACATGAATCTAGAAATAAGGTACTAAAACTCTGTGACGTTGGGCAAGTTACTAAATTTGGCTGAACTTTTTTATCCTCTTCTGTTCAAATGGTTTTAATTACAGTACCTTTCTCAATACATTTTTGTTCACATTAAATGAGCTGGTGAAAAAATAAATGAGACAATAAGTAGCAGTCCCTAGGATAGAGATAAATGTGCTAAAACAAGCTTTACCTTTCTTTTCTTGTTTCTCTAAAGCCATAGAGCTAATAAATGTTCAGAGACTCATATCCAGATCAGACCGTCCAAAGAACCGATCCTCTTCCCTGCTCCATGCTGAGAAACACCATCCTTCCAAGCATGTGTCAAGATGCCACTCACCTCAGGGATCTGGGCAGTTTATAAGCAAGAATTATACAGGAGCATCTTGTAGGAAAAACAAAATTAAATGAATATTTTAATCTCTTACGGCTGAATACAGTTTACAAAATGGAGCCGTTTAAATGTGTTCACAAAAATTCTTAAAACCACAATTTTAAAAGTCCTTCTCACTGAAAATATATCCCTTATTTTGTTCTTAGTTGCAGTTTGTGTTTGCCTTCCTTGTTCATCTCACTAGAGCCTCCTCTCTTGAATGACAAAGCTCTCACGAACTGGGGACTGGCTTCTTTCAGGAGAAGGAAGCAGTAGACCTTTGCCTGTAGAGAAGGAAGTCAGTGAGTCAGGACTTCGAGTGCCCATTTCAGATTCTTCCGTCCTCCTCCAGAGAAACTACTTGTCCTCATATCCATTTTCAAATTTTGTATTCTAAATTTCACGTTCTAAATCCAGGGCCTCTCTCTGAAGATAGGCATTTTTGTCGAGGCATGACAGAAAAAAGAATACCAAGAAAATAGGAATGAATAAGACATGATTTTTTTTTTTTTTTTTTTTGAGAATGTTACTCTTAGCCCTTGGGATTATGTCAACAGAACCAAAGGACCGTATAGGTCCTGACTGAGGCAAGGGCAGGGAGCAGCCAGACTTTTGCCAGAATGCTTTGGATTAGATATTTGTCATTTTTTGTTTGCTGGAGAGCTTCATGACCTTCCTTCCATTTGGCTTTTATTGCATCAGGAAGAGGGAAGGCAGCAATTAAACCACCAATGTCACACACTTTGTTGATATCTCCCTAAAAGATAACCTACAGTTACAGGGGTGTCTGGGTGGCTCAGTCGGTTAAGCATCTGCCTCGGCTCAGGTCATGATCCTAGGATCCTGGGATGAGTCCCGCATCAGGCTCCTTGCTGGGTGGGGAGCCGCCTTCTCCCTCTGCCTGCTGCTCCCCCTGCTTTTACTCGCTTATTCTCTCTCTGACAAATAAATAAATAAAATCTTTTAAAAAATAAAATAAAAAGAAATCTATCATGAAAACTAGCCTAATGGGTCACACACATACTTTGTATATGATCAGAATAAAAAACTGGGGTATCTCTGCTGTTTACAGATATGACAGGAAAAGTGAGAGATATTGATTAGTTGTCAAAATGTTTTGTTTTGCTTTCAGAATATCTATTGCATGACTTTCCCAAATTAGACAGTTGCATAATTACATATCAATAATTTATCCTAAAGAAAGTTCCAATAACTTCCATTTAGTTATTGCATAGGTTTATATATTTATAAACCGATGGTTTCCAATTTGGACATTGCTCTAGAATTTCCTGAAGGCAGTAGATTATTATTAAAGTATTTTATTGTTATTATAAAAATGCATTCGGGTGATGTAAGTGATTTAGATTATTAGGCAAGACAGCTGTGATTTGGAATCCACCCTCTTCATTTGTGAGATCTCACTGTAAAGTTAATGTCCCTCTTCTCATAAAGGATGGGGGAACCAAGACTTAGCAAATTTAGCAGGAAACATATTGTCTTCATATTTTAAGACTGAAACATTCAAGTGTTTCTTTCACTGCCTTCACATGTACATTAAATGCTGTCATTGTGCAACACAATTCTGAACTTTCGAATCTTGAAAGAAGGGCTGTGAATTTAAAGAAGGACTGTGTGAAGCAAAGAGAATATGTGTTTTGTCAGTCATGGGAGTGGCACGGGAAAGAGACCCCCCAGTGAAATGCGTCGTCCCACAGAACTGCCTTGAGGTTCAGGTGAATGTATTCTGTCCTTTGGGCATGGGTCAGGACCTGAATTTGCAGTCGGAGTTTTCAGGGCTGAATGCAACAACAACAACAAAAAACTGCTTCCCTCAGGGAAAATGAAAGAAGATTTTACAAGACTGACCTCTAAAGAATTGGTATATTAAATGTGGAAATCATCCTGGTGGAACTCAGTTAGGCTTCTGAAATCTCTCTCCACTCTCAAATAGACGTCATCGTGGACCTGAAAGTGTGAATGTGGGGAACAAGATATGACACACTGTGTTGCTGTAGAATTGGGCAAAATATGCGTGCTTTTTAAAGTTTGTTTATGTAATACATCAAAAACTAGATTAACTGAGATCCAGTCCAATTTTTGTTACATTACGTGAATTTGAAGGAAAAAACCACACATATTTTGTCTTCCTCTGAAGAAGAATACTAGGATAAGAACTTTTGTAATTGATAAAAGCCATCGACAACATATGGCTTCATTGGTGGAATTAGATGAGTTACCTAGTAAGTCTCTTGTGGGGGCAGTAACTAAAAAACACAATTGGGGGCATTCACAGCCCTGTAAGTTTTAGTACTTGGAATTCTGTTTCAAAAAGTTAATCTAGTTAAGCTTCTCTGCTAAGAAAAGTGAAATTTGGAATTTCCACAAAATAGTTTAGAAAGTCAAAAAAGGCAGGATGGGTTTACCAGGAAGTGCATGACTCATATCCTTCCAATAATATCGTTTTATTTCAGGCACCACAAAAGCTGTAAGTACAAATAGTTACCTATTGAAAGGATTTTAAAATGTCTCTGCAACCAGTATCATTGATTGATGCAAACAGAGGGTGGGAAGTGATAAGGGTGTTCACAGTTTGGCATGCCCAGTATGCCTCCTTTTCTGTAACCTACATTTTCCGGTTTTGAAGAATAGGAGTAAAGTGATGTTCAAGGGCCTTGAGGAAAGAACGAAGCTTCTTGGAAATGTGTGTGGGTCTGGCCCTGGTGCCCCTGTCAGGGGTCATCTGTGACAGCACAGCTCTTCATCTCAGGGGCATCATGCTTTTTTGGAAATCCTTAGATCAAACTCACAAGAAGAAAGAGGCGTTCAGTGTATCACAGGGAACCAGCCGAAGCATTTCAACAAAGAGAAATGAAGCCTAGATCAGAAAGTGTTCAGGATTAAACATCTTGCACTTAATTTACAAAAATCAAGCTGTCTGTAATTATGGCCTCATTCTGGCCTTTAATTCCTAATGCATTGTCTGCCTCTCCCAACCCTAGCCTCTACCTGAAATTCGGTTGATCATTAAGACAAAGACCAATTTACAGATTATCAATCTGACAGTTAGACAGTAGCGACAAGACAGGAAGTTTGCTGGGTGAATGGATGTTAATAATTAAAACGAGCCATAATGTGAAACTTCTCAGATATCCAGATATGTAGGTTAAATGAAGGCATATACTCCCAGGCAAGATATTGATCAGAGTGTAACAAAAAGGAGTCTGTTCCAGTATAAAATCTTAGCTTCCCAGTTGTTCCAAGCAATTACTGGCATATAATAGAAGCAATCATGTTTTAGTGTCGTATCTTAGGATCTTGACAGAATATTTTAAAGCTAATTATTCCTATCACAAAAGTCCTCAGGAGGCAGTGGCATGCTTATCATTGAATTTCGGCATTTTTAATTTTTCTAGCAAAATGCATCCTACGGCCTGAACTGGTGATATAAATTACAGCCTGTTTCTCAACAAGACTTTCCTTATTACTGAGATCCAGTCCCTTGTTTCCAAATAGGAATCTTTGAGAGCATCAGTGAATTGATAAGAAGGATGCTTCCTTTTCTAAATTATAAATGTGTCATGCAATAGGAAGTAACGGGTAGTTAGTGGTATTAATCTGCCAACAACCAGTGTCTACAAGGACAGAAAACTGGAATCAGAGAAGAGAAGGAGCCTCTGGTACAAGCCAATGAGGCAGACTTTGAGAACAAATACGAATCTAGGTCTTAAACTCATTAGAGATGAGTACAGTATTCTTGGATTCTCCACAAAGCTTTGCCTGGAACTGGGCATTATATAAAATGCTAATAGAAGTCATCAGATTAATTAAATCAAGTAGTGTTTGATGCTATTAAATATGAAGAAAACATCTTTAGTATCACAAGTGGTCAGAGCTGGCCCAGCCAACGCTTTGTCACTGACTGTGGTGAGAGCTGTTGTTGGACAGACCCTTACCCTCACTTGTCGTGTACTCTCTCTCTAACCCCTGCCCTCATCCAGCTTAACTGGAAACAAGCAGAATGGCTTTCAGTTCTTAACAGTGTCAGAGGTTCTAGGCCCAGACACAAGTACCTTCTTAAAGACTTGCAAGGACTCTCTGTATTAAATTATTCCTGGTGGAAGGTAAAGAATCATGATGTTCTTTTGTTTTTAAAACTTCCACTGGAGTCTCATTGTACTTAAATAGAAACCAAACCTTTTACCATGGTCCATAGACCCAACAGGATCTGATGCTAGTCTATCTGCACACTGTTTTGCCTCTGCTAGAAATTTTTTGTTTTAGAATGAGACAAACTAGATCTCATCTCAGGACCTTTGCATCTGCTACTCCCTATGCCAGACACCACAGTGATCACCCAGTGCCTGAATGTCTGGCTTCCTCTCATCTTCAGATCTCTGCTTAGATATCTTCACAGAGCTCTTTTCTGATTCCTAGATGTCTCTTTCAAATCACTCTTTTCCTTTATAGCACTGAATAATGTCACTATTTTATGCTTTACTGCATGTCTATCACCTCTACCACCTCTAACACAGGGATGTAAGCTCTCCAAGAGCAGGGCTCTGCCTAGTTCATTGTTGTAGCTTCAGCGCCTAAGAGACATAGGAGGCACTTAATAAGTATTTTTGATTAATTAACTGATGATGAGACTAATTTCCATATTTCATTTCTGGTTTCCTTTCCAGAGCAATAAAGCAGGTACGTTGCTCCTTCTCTTCATTTCTAGTTGTTTATCTTCTTAAGGTGATTTCTCTTGCAGTTGTTAAAGGTAGAGGAAGATAGTCCATTGAGGGCACAGAAGGAGACAGCATCATTGGGAAGTCTGGCAGAATGACCCTAGCACTTATGGCTGAGGAAAGTTCGGAGGTGGGGGGGTGGGGGAACATGCGCAGCAAAAGGAGGTGAGAGTTAATAGGAAAGGATCTGACCCAGTTATTTGAGAATTCCCAAAATGTTCACAAATACATTCTTTATGCTGGGGAATACAGCCATATTCCTGCTTTTAAGGGCTTACTTCTGGTTACAGGACTAAGATAGTCAAATAAAAGAACCATGGATTTAAAGATAAAAGCAAAGACAGGAATGCAGGAGGGAAAGAGGACTTAAGCAAATACAGAAAACCAGGAGAGGAATACGCTGCACCAGTGAACAGTTCCGACTTGTTGAGGATTCAAAGTACAGAACAGTGGGATAAGCGACTGAAAATGTTAGTTTATGCCAGACTTTGTTGAGATTTGAATGTGAGGCTTTGGTCTTCATAGTTGGACTAGGGGAGCACACGTTTTCAGTAGGAATATGACAATGACATTTAAGTAAGAGCAGTGTATCCTCAGTATACAGGCTAAGCGCACTCTCCGAAATGGTGAGCAAGTTTGGGGAAATGTTTGCATGTATTTTATGCCTAAAGGGTATCCTGTGTAACTGCCTGGTGTACTTCTTCTGTTAGTTCATCTGCCCATCAGATTTTGCTGTGTTACTTGTCATATTTGTGGTTCTGGCTTGTTGTGGTCAAACCAGCACTTCTCTGAGAAATAGCACATCACAAATCAAACCCTCATCTGCGCTTAGATACGTGATTGAAATTGATCAGCAGTTGTGAAATATTCTGCTGTGTTTGTGCGTTTTCAGCACAAAATCTGGACTAGACCAACATATAACCAACACCATAAACAAGATTGTATCCGCCAGACTGAAATGGTAACTTCAACTTTGAAGCAGATCATCATGAGATTTCTTTCTTGAGTTTGCCAATTCGAAGTCCAGATGCTTGCTTCCATATATGCTAAAATATTTCTAATAATACTGGTTCTAAAGCAGACCAATTTTATTTCAGTTTTTCATGGTTTGTCTTTCTCTAGAAAAATAATCGGCTCAGCGCTAATATGTTTTCCTTATTAAAATGTTTTATCTTTATTTTAACAACAGGCTGTAGTTAGAATTCGTGGGTATGCAAACTGGTATTTTTGGAGAAAATTAAGTCTATTATCATGTTACACTTTGTACCATTAGAATCTCTGACAGTCTAGAACCATACGTTTGAACCGTACAATTTTTAAAAGTTGTGTATCACTAAATAATGTATTACCTTATAAATTATACATTTTATTTTATAGCTGACAAGTTAAATGTGATGTTTCTCATTATCATTCATTTAAAGTCAAACGTCCTAGCCCAAAGAAGCTCCTTTGAGAGTGGAGGTCAGGGATAATTCATTATGTGAAGAATTCTTAACTTGAGAGCATACGCGAAGGAAAGTTAGATAGGGAGCTGGAACCGGAGAATGACAGAGAATACAGTGCCTCCAAAGAGTTTGGTTGTCTTTTTTTTTTTTTTTTTAATAGTCACAGACTAAACTGGCCACACTTAAGCTATTTGTGGTTTGCTAGAATTGCTTGTTTCATAAGGAGAAAAATTAAGAAAATAAGATAACTCTGTGGTGCTGATCTCTTGATGATGAATTATGCATCTTGCATACATGACTAGTTTGTCACTTTTAACTTGCAATATTCACTTGTTTAGCTACAAAATCCACTGAATCACTCTCTTTAGGAGTCCAAATATTCTAGTGTGCATGGGTGATGTCATCCTGGGGGTAATCAACATAGTTCAGTGGTTTTGAAGATAAATTGAAACTTGCTAATTATATTCATCTTGTGAAAACTCAGATTAAAAAGAGACAGCCATATGCAAATTAGATACATGCAGCCCAACTGAATTATATTGTTTCATGTCTGTGCTTTCTAAATAATAGATAAGGTAACTATACAGAATGATTCTTTTGAATCTTCTGACAAGCATGATTTATGGTGTTTCTAAGATGTATTCTTTGCTTAATAGGCAAAAGAAAGGCTTTACTTTCCCACTGATCTAATATTGCATGAATTTATATTATAATGTAGCTCCATTTAGAAAGTGAAGGGGGAGGGGAGAATGGATGTAAATTATATCTTACCAAATGTACAACAGGTTTGAAATTGAAAATTGATGTTTTAACATGCAAAGTGGAAAGCCACAATTAATTGCCTTTTTTTTTTAACAACAGATTTCATGGTGAACTTTGTAGAAATGTAGTACAACCTCACTATAAAAGCACTTTGACATTATGAACACCCCACGGGGGAAAGGGGGGGCAAAGGGGGACAGATTTTCCTGACTTTGAAATAAATCAGATTAATGTCTTTTTCCCCATCTAGCAACAGAGAATCAGTTGCAAGATATCTGAAGAAAAATGTACCCCCAAAAAACCCTCATTGTTTTGACTAGGGTGACCAGATGCATCTGTTTGCTTGGAGCAATCCAAGTTTATGCCTTTTGTACAGGTGCTAATTATTAATGGTACTGCCTTTCCTTTTCTTAAGTGTCCCTTTTTTGAATGATAAATTATGATTACCTTAATAATTACTTACCTGACCAAAATAAGAGCCAAGCTTAGGTGGTTGAGCATTCTTACTAGTCTTTTACCTTCATTCATAAGTTCATGCACAAGGAAATCATGGGCAACCAGAAAAGGGGGGGGCTGCCTAGGATGTTCTTTAATCACACAATGCCATAACCTCATCCTTGGGGTACTATTAAATGAGATAATCCCCATGGTCAACTCAATACTAAAAATAAGTGTAGCTGTGTATCATGACAAGAGGTGGCTCAACCACATTTGTTTTTCCATTCACCAGAGCCAGGGAAATACCAACACTCCAGCAATGACAGCAAACACCAATAGTAAATTTTGCTTGCAACAGAAACCACCCCTGATTTGTTTTCGTCTTCGTTTTACTTTGCATGGGTACCTTCTATAATTCTGCTCTTTCCAGTGTTAATTTTCTTCATCTGTTTCTATTCCCTCTTCTAGCTCTGTTCTTTTTGTAGAAGGATGAGAATTCTCTGTGCTATGTTTGGTCTCCCCCCCCAAACATTTTATCTCTGTTCTCTCACTCTCTTTAATATAGGTCCCCATTACAAATGTAAGGCTGGCCTGATCACTTGTTCTCTGTCTTCAGTGCATTCAGATTTATTTGGTGCAATGCAAGACTGTTAACTAGGATACAGGGGAGGGCTATTTCAGTGTTACTTGTAACAAATAAAGTTGAGATTTCAAAAAGAAGTGCATTACCTTAACCATGAAATTTTTCAAAACATTCTTATAAGAGTGTATAATAAGAGATGCAAACAGATGTTTTCTGTAGTTTTTGTGGCTGAGCATTTTTTTCTTAATCTTTGTATTTTATAAGGAATAAAATGTGTTTTTCAACTTATTCAAACTATTATATCCATGCAAAGTTTTGTGGGTTTTTTTTTAATGTTTCCCTTTTCCCTTTCTCTCTCCTTCCTTCCTTCCTTCCTTCCTTCCTTCCTTCCTTCCTTCCTTCCTTCCTCTGACCCGCCCTCGGAAAAGACATTAAGAAATAAGGAAAATTGGACAAAAATGTAATGGAATACTCAGAATAACAACAGTGTGCTATAAGTCAATAGCAGTTACTTGGATGATAATGCCACTTGTACTATTAACATAAAACACTTTTAACTGTGGGCCAAGGTGACTCTAATGAGATTCCAGGTCGGGGACCAGTTGATGCAGGGATGAATTGCTGGGTGTGAAAGTTTAGCTAAGCGCCAGACTATCACACCTTATGTCTGTGAATAGATACTCCATACCCAAAACCCAGTACTGCGTATGTCTTCTGAAAGAGTAACTGATTGCCTGAGTCCCTTTCAGATGTCCTATTTGTTCAAGCCTGGGGTTAACTGCCTGGATAGCAGAACGGTTTTACACCTCTGCTCCAAAACTGAGAGGAATTAATTTTTCAAATGTGGACATCTGATTTTTATGCTTGACTCAGAGATCATTGGTTTCCTTCATTTGATGACAGCCTTGGAGCAAATCATGCCCTCCTCATTAATTGTATATTTTATCCTTACTTAAGATTTGACTTGAAATTTTTTAAAGGAGAATCAAAAGGCTTTTGCAACAAACATAATGAAAATATTATAATTATAAAAAATATTACTAAAAACATGACAAAGTACTTGTCACTTAAATGTGGTAAACTGTTCATGCCTTTATACATGTTCGTAGATGTATTAAACAGCAAATTAATGGATTTGCTACATATATTGTAACTCCTTTGTGTTTATAGCATCCCAGATATTTAAAAGTATATATGAATCTTGACCTGTATTTAAGAATAATTTCTATATTATAGTATAAAAGTTGATAATGGAGTAAAAATATTATTGATCACCCTTGACCATCTGGAGTAAAAATATTATTGATCACCATTTCTATATTATAGTATAAAAGTTGATAATGGAGTAAAAATATTATTGATCACCCTTGACCATCTGGATGACCATTGTTCTATTGAGCGAATTACAAAGGGCACAAAGATATACCTTCCTTAAAATTCACTTTTTTAATGACCATTGTAAAGTCAAAGAGAACAGGTCTATTAAATGATGAGTGACCTAATCAAAATGTATCTGCAAAGGCACTAATCAAAGTATTGACTATTTAGCAACCACCTGCCAAATGCAGAGCACAGCTGCCTTTCTCAGGTGTCTTATTTATGTCAGTCACTTAGCGAAAGTCTTTGATGATTGATGAATGTGTAATGTACATTTATGATCTGCAGCCCCTGATGCAAAACATCTGTGTATTGTAGAAAGGCAGCCAGGAGGGGAGACTATGTGTTGAGAAATGATTCTGAACCAAATTATTCTGGGGGATAGTGCTTGGACAGGGATAGTTCAAAATTGCCCATCCAGGGCTCATTGGAGATACCTGCTTGCTTGGAAGGTACAAGATAAGGCATGCATTCAGTGGCCCAAGACAGAGACCCTCTCCCCTCCTTCTATCTCATCTGTTACTAATTTCATCTTCTAAATGACTCTAGAACACAAGAGGAAAACCCTTTTTTTTTTTTTTTCTTTCTCTTCTTCAGCTTCTCCCCTGGTTCAAGTCATCATCACAGACTCCTAGAGACTCCTAGAACCACCAGTAATGTTTCTAAAATGACATTTTATTTTCCTGCTTACCACTGCCCAGTACCTGGCCCCCACCTTACCTTCAGGATGGTCCATCTTCTCTAGACCTACAAGGTGATTACTTAGCCTTTTTACCTCCCCAGCCCCATCTCTGCCTCACCCTGTCTTTGTCCTCCGCAGTCCTCTTCACCCTCAGGAACTTCTTGTCGTTGCTGGAATGTGCTCTCCGTAGGACTTGGCACAAGTTATTTCCTCAGCATGTTTCTTCATTTCTTTCATTTCTACTCATTTTCCAGGCTTCAGTTCAGATGCTGCTGCCTCAAGAAAGCCTTGCCTTCCTGCTTCCCACCGTGCAAGTGATGTGCCCTTCCTATGTGCTTCCAAAGCATTTTTACCTTTATTTAGAATTGTTTGGATTGCTAAATTACTTGTCAAGCCATCAGCCTCTGTGTGAGCATGAAGGTTGTCTTCTGAACCAAGACCGATGCTAATCTCTATGACCAAGCAGAATGCCGGGTCCTGGGAGAATGCAGAATGGCAGCCCTTTGGACCAAGCACAATACCAGGGTTTTAGCCATTGTCAGAAATCCTGGGTGGCTTCTTCCTCTAGGCCAGGGCAATTTTGCAGTCTTTTAACATTAACAGGGGATGAGAAGTGTTAGGATAAAAAGAAACACAGTGACACATTACAAAGGTTTTCAGCTGCCCCTTTTATTCTCTACCCAATAGATTATTACACAGCTTACAGATATTTCCACATGCAGTTCCACTTTCTGTTTGTGAAATCTCTTTTGTTTGAAATGTTCTAGCAGATCAAGGGCACACAGCCTTTTTTTTTTTTTTTTTAATTATTCTTTTTGGAGGTAGGATGGGGAGGTAGGTGCAGAGGGAACTGCCCTCAACTAGGCATCTGCTTGTAAGAAAGAATGGTCCGGCCCCTGTTTGAAACATTGCTGGAGGCAGAAATGAAATTCAGTCAGAATCTCTTTCCTCATTTAAGGTGGGTTCAATGGGCAGGTCCCTCTTTACCTTTAAGATAGGACAGTCAAAAAGTGAGCTGTTGCTTTTTTTTTTTTCTAAATCAAGTTTGCAGAATGAATCTTTTAAACATAATAGATGCAATTCATTTCAATAATGCCAAGTGTAACTTTCCAAGAAAGATACACACATACCTTAATCGATAATGAAAAGTTATAATGTTCATTTCCATATTTCTCCTAAAAGAGAAAGAAAATAAAAATCTTTAACTAACTAATGAATGAAAGAGGACATGAGATCTGAAATGGAATGTTTGGGGAGATCACCTGGGATAAAGAGAGAGAACTCAAAACTTACCTGAACAAGTGTAGAGGCCAGCCTTTGCTTTAGTTCCTCCCAGTCTTCTTGCAGCCTGTTATCCCCAAGCTTCTCCTCCCTGCCTACCTTCTGTCTCCCTCCCCTGTTAAATTTCGTTTTCTCAATGAGACCTTCCCTGTTGACTCAAAATTTACAGTGACTTCCACAATTTCCAAATCTCCCTATTTCCTTACTGGTTTATTTTTCCCCCATAGAACAAAGTACCGCCTACCTTACTACATTGCTTATTTATTCTATTTATTGCTTATCTTCCTCCATTAGAATGCAGGCTTTTTGAAGGCAGGCATTGTTGACTTTATTGTTCACTCTGGTATTCTTGATGCCTGGGGTAGGGCTGTCATGTAGTAGGTACTAAACAGATTCTTGTTGAATGAATAAAGGAGCTTAATTTGTGGTTGGCCTATAGTTTTCAGGCCCAAATTTGTCCTATGTGAAGATTTTCATTCTCTGTCCATTCCATTTTTCCTTTATTTTCATCTGAGAAAGTAATATTTCAGACATTATTTCTATACTACTCATTACTTTTCAGTTTCTCTGTTTTGCCAATATCCTTGGTCTGTAAAAGAAATAAAAGAAGGTAATGTCATACCGATAGATTTAGAAATAAAGATATATAGATACCTTTAGTCTTCAAATTTTAAAAATTGACATTAATTACACCTTTGAACGTATTGTTTACACGTCACTTTGGATAACAAAGTGTTCCTATACTAATTTTAATGCACACATACACAGGTGTGTGCGCACACACATATTAGTATACTTCACTTTCCCCGAAAATCTGACTTAAGGGAAATTAGAAAGCATGTTTTTCATTTTCAATTTTGTTTTTCACATTGTTGGGTGACTACTAACAATCACTCATAGAAATAGAAGTAGAGGGGCATGGGGCTGGCTCAGTCAATAGAGCATGTGGCTCTTGATCTCAGGGTCGTGAGTTCAAGCCCCACATTGGGTGTAGAGATTGCTTAAATAAATAAAACTTTTCAAAAAATAGGAATAGAAAATTTGAATCCATTCACAGTGATCAAACTAATAAACTTCTACAATTTTTGTCTTTTGTGGTTGTTGTTGTTAGTTAGGCATATCACATTGTGAGGGATTATGTCATGAGATCCTTTTGAATCAATGTAAAATGTGCAATCCGACTAAGTGATAAAATATCAGCCCAGAGTCAATATCCATGATGATTTGTGATGTTACATAGCTAATTACAGTTAGAGAGGCTGACGTGTTTTTATACACTAGCTGATTTTATGTTAGAATTTATAAAATCATGTCACTAAAACAGATGTAAATAGCAAATGAGACATTCCTATGTCTAATAGTCCACATGCCTGTAGTGAGGCTGTGGCCTAATGTGCTATGGGTATGAAGAATCGATGCCCGTTATTATCCACGCTTCATCAGAACACCCAGAGAACCTGCCCAGTGCCCACTAGGCATGTTGGAGCAAATGCTGTCTTCATCACAGCTTCTGGTAGTCCCATCAGGCAGCAGCTTGTTTCAACCAATCCATAATGCACCTTGTCAATCATGGGAGGTGAAAATACAATGATTAAATTCCATGCAAGCTATGAAAAAATATGCTTTACATGGTAACCTCTGTTTCTGGTTGCTAAAAGTTCATAGAAACGAGTTCTGTGAATGGGAGAAAGGATTAATTTGCGGTGTTAAAAATATCTTTAATTATAAGTTAATTGTTATAATGTGAACTTTCTTGTTACTCTGATTTTATTCAAAGGCCTTCAATTAGTAATAATTGTCTATTTTTTTTTTCCATTTTAAGAAACACTAAAATTCATTGCAGACTCCCTGCTTCTAGAAAGTTGTTACGGTCACTCATATTTTGTGTCAATCTTTCACCCTTTTATAGAAAGCCATGTTTAATGGGTCTGTTCCACTATTAGTTATGAAGTGGCAGGGGAGAGGTGGGAAAGATTAATGGTATCCATGAGCCTTAATAACATTTTTTATTGTAGGTCATTTCTGGTATACATAAGATATGTTTCTGAATTTAATAGTTGTCGTATGAACTTCAAGTCAAACATAGCTGTCTTCACAATTTTTTGCAGTTTATTTACATACCTGGTGTTATTAACATTACATTTATTTAATCAGTGCATTTTAAAAATGATATTTATGGTGGTGCCTGGGTGGCTCAGTCAGTTAAGCGTCTTCCTTTAGCTCAGGTCATGATCCCGAGTGCCGGATGGAGACCCACATCGGGCTCCCTGCTCAGTGGGGGGTCTGCTTCTCCCCCTCCCTCTGCCTGCTGTTCTGCTTACTTGTGTTCTCTCTCTCTCTCTCTCTCTCTGTGTCAAATAAATAAATTTTAAAAATAAATAAATAAAATTAAAAAATAAACGTAATATTTATGGAAATTCAAAATGGGATTTGAAGATTATATAACCTTTGAAATGTTCTCCTTTGAAATGTCAGTAGTAGACATGGAATTTTTCTCTCAAGTATGCCATGTAATAAATTCTGAAGAACTTGGTATACTTTTAAAGTAATTATGATTTAAAGTATAAATTAAAAAGTAGAGCACTGTCTGAACCCTTAAGATTTTAGTCCAACAAAAGATGGGCAATACTGAAGGATTTTTATATACTTTATGCCTTTTTGTAAGCATTTCTTTCAAAGAAATACTTACAAAAGAAAGCCATGTATGTCCCATATCATTTTTTTTAGTTTTAGAAAAATTAGATGATATTCTTTTATCATTGTATTAATGTTTTAATATTTATAATTACAGTAAGATCAATTTCTTAACATGAAGATGTCTTAAGCAAGTACAAATATTTTAAATATATGCATTCTAAAATAGTTAAACTGAATTTTATAAATAGTAAAAAATAATTCTATTACAAGAAGTTGCATTAAACACTTATTTTCCCCATTTAAAAATTCAAAACCCGACAGCCATAAACTGTTTTTGTGGATTTATCAGTAGTTATCCTAGCATGCAATCACGTATAGTTACATATGGATATGGATATGGATATGTACTTTTGAATGGGGAGCAAAGGTGTAGCTTTCTAAGAATCTTATTAAAAATCCCAAATATAAAATACATGTTTGAATTCACAGTTTCCATGAAGGGAACCATGCAAATGGTTGTCTTGTATTAGTTCAGCTATAACTTAACACAGTTCAGATGGCTCAATCAATATTCCAAATCACTTCCTTAAGTCAGAAGCTCGCCTCCTTCTCTCCTGCTTCAGGAACCAAGAGCAGAGTAATAATTCAAGGAAGGCGCTTTGTGGGCTCTCTTTGAAATGGGTGAGGCTCCGAAGAGAGGCGGCCTGGCTCAGCACATTTGTAGGCTGTGGTGCTTGTGGTCTGCATCTCTCTTTGGCAAGATCAATAGGCCTGTCTAGAACAGTTTCCTCATCAACACCCCCTCCGTGTAGTTCCCTGCTGAAATGTTTGGAGGTTGACATGGGAGTTTAGCCAAAAGACAGAGTGAAATTTTCACCCTTGTATTCTTTTATTTGTATTTATTTGTATTCTTTTATTTGTATTTGTATTCATATACACACACACACACACATATATATGCACACACACACATATACATACACACAACCCCCACACCATGCATGGTACCAGCCTTTGTGAGAGAAGAATGAGAGTGTGGATAGTCCTTGCCTTCAGATATTTGCTGGGAAATATGCAGCATATGACTGTATAGATAGAGATATATAATCATGAGGTATATTTACACACACGCATATACATGCGTGACACATTCACATTTGTATTTGACATCCTATATACTTCTGAGAGGCAAATGTATACAAAACCAGTTCATAATGGTTGGTAGGGTATGACAAGTGTCACATGTGTGTTTTAGAAAATAAAACAATAGGAATTCTGAAGAGGAGGAGAGTGGCACAGTCCAGAGACCAAGGGAAGCTTTGGGAGGAAGTAAATTCCAGCCAGACCTTAAAGTTCTACCATGCATTGGCAGAAAATGGAGTAATTTGGAGAGATACGATAGCTTTTCCTTTGTTGTATCCTCAGTGCCTGGCAGAGGCCTTAAAAATTACTTGTTAAATCAGAGAACATTATTGTGGACCTTCTGCATCTTCGTCTGGGTGCAGGGAATGGGGGAGGAGTAGAGAGAGAAGAGGTGTTAGGTGAGGCACGCACTGAGGGGAAGGCACAGGGTACAGAGATCAGCATGGCCCTGGTCAAGGGTTCATGTAGGGCATGTCAAAGTGAGGTTGGACATGCATTTGAAGCCAGAATAGAGGGATACTTGGAGACTCTGGACTCTGTCTTATACCTAATGAAGGAGCAATCAATATTTTGAAGAGTAACATGATAAAAAAATCTGTGAAGAGAAGATTTATCCACTTGTAAGGAATTGCCTAATCATATCTATCAGATAATATACAATTCCATCTTACAGCAAACGTCATCATTTCCATATGTTGACCTAGCACTCTGCACTCTCCTGTATGCAGCTATTGTGATGACCTTAAAATCTCATCATCTGGGAATCTGAAATCTGGAAAACCAGATACGTTGGTGGTAACAGAAATAAGATAAGAAAGAAAATTTCTGATTCCAAGTCCAGTGTTCTTTAAAACCGTCAACTCAAGGGTAGTTATCTACCATTTTGAAAGTTTGAACTGGTTTGGATGATGCTGCCCCAAAGAAAGGAGAGGATGCTTCAGTATGTCTCTCTATTCCTATTTTGGGAATGGAAAGCCTAGTGATCACCAAGAAAAGCAAATGGCCGGGGCTCCTGGGTGGCTCAGTCGTTAAGTGTCTGCCTGCGGCTCAGGGCGTGTTCCCGGCGTACTGAGATCGAGCCCCACATCAGGCTCCTCTGCTGGGAGCCTGCTTCTTCCTCTTCCACTCCCCCTGCTTGTGTTCCCTCTCTCGCTGGCTGTCTCTCTCTCTGTCAAATAAATAAATAAAATATTAAAAAAAGAAAAAGAAAAGAAAAGCAAATGGCCACTTCCTCCTACTCCATGGCACTGCTTAAGGACACAGCAGGAGACACATGCTTCCTTTGCAGGAGAGGCTTATTCCCAAGACTGTGAGGAGCCAGAAAGAGACAAGAGGGGATTTTTTTGTTATTGCTGTTATCATTGAAGTCCTATGAGTAAGAAGGATGAGCAGGTTTGGTGACAACATCTATAAGGCTTTGAAACTCTAAGGGTGGGGACGATGGTATCTGATGCATTGCTCCTCTCCTGAGGCAGGGTGAACTTCATGAGCTAATAAGTCTTTTCCATCTGTGATATCAAAAGACAGATTTTTACAGCATTTGGTGGGGAGGGTTAAGCATTTGGGGACCACATGGAGATTATAAAGGAGAAAAATCAAGGGGAAAGCTGCCTTTTTGGCTTTGGCATGCATCAGACTCAAGCACATCCATGAACAACATCCCCAGCCCAACCCCAAACAAAGATAAACCGAATGCTACTCCAGACACTGCCACATGTCAGCATTATTTTTCTGCTTTCAATTATTGTATCAGTCGTTTCAATTTAGTCTCCATATTCTATGTGTATTGTTCTGAAAAGGTATGATCAGATTAAGATTAGACAGATACAGAGATCAAGATGATGGAGGGAGGGAGAGAAGGAGAGGGGGGGTGCAGGTGAAACTATTGACTTGACGTGGCATAAAGCATTCCTTCTGATTAGCTCTAGTTATTGGGAAGGGAGGGAGAGAGAAGAAGCACAATATGAACTGTAAATTATTTACACCACACTCTCTCTCTCTCTCTCTCTCTCTCACACACACACACACACACACACAATTTATGTTAGTCCAGAATTTCAGGGACCTTGGATTTTGAAGCCTACTGAAGAGCGCATTTTTCACTGTTAATGCATGCTCTCTGATCTTACCCATTCATTAAACACTAGAAAGCACCGATTATACCAGAGGAAGTAGTGTAGAGTGGTCAAAGCTGCCTCAAAGCAAGGCTGCTCCTCCCAGCCCAGCTCTCTCAGGGAGGCTCTGCAGCCTTGGACAAGCACTTGCCTCCGCGGCTACATTTTTCTTTGGTGAAACGAAAATGAAAACAGAGCCCAGAGTTGTTGTGAGGACTAAATTAAAGAACACATCTTGTGCACATAGTGAGTGCTCAATGAATATTCTTTATTAGTGTGATCTTGGGCCAGGCGCAACCTCAACCAGACTCTCAGGACTGCTCTGAAATGCTTGCATTCATCTACTATAGACTCTGATTTGTACTCTTCGCAGTGGCCTTTGGGACTGTTTCACCCAGTTCTGGCGAGACTTTACCATTCTTGATAGTGAAATCTTGGAGGGCTGGGATTGTATCTTCCTTAGTCTTACATTTCCCAGATTGACACATAGGTAGTGAAAACACTTACTGAATAAATATGTAAAGGGCAACGAGTATGTATCGAGTCCACTGTCTTTATTCCGCATACAATTTAGTTGCATAGGAACAACATAAAAATAATGAGAAAATAATGCAAGTGAGAATATGATGAACCACATGCTGTATACAGAGAATAAAGGCTATGGTGTTTAGGAGAGGAGTAACATCAGTGAGGTTGAAGACAGTGAGCTGAGACAGAATTTTATTGGTGTCTTGAAGGATGGGTAGTTTAGATATGCAGAGGGGATAATGGTATAATTTCCTGTGAGAAGTCATTATACATTTCTGAGCAGAAAAGTGGCAGGTTGATGACAGAAATGTTCAAAGGAGACTAGTTTATAAAACCTTTAAAGATATCTTGGGGCAAAGAAAGAAAATGTTACACATGTTTTTATAAGTAAATCTTTTAACTTTATAGACATGGGGGATTATAGAAACAATCTAGCTTTTCCCATCATTGGACAGATTAGAATATTGATGCCATAGTAGTTTAATGATTTACAAAATAGGGGATTGAGTAATTTTTAAAAGATATGCGACAGATAATATCCATAGGTTTATCATAGTGTGTGCATGAAATGAGCTCCCTTTTCATCATATCCAGAGGTGATAGGCAGAGAGGCACTAGAAGTTCTCAAGATTTTGAGGTGAGGTCTTCCCATTTCCCAGGATGATCAATCAATGCACAAGTTGAACTTTACAAATTCATTATGAAAAAAGAATGCTACGTGGGCTAAAATTGTGTTTGAGGTTTGGGCTTACTGCCTGGTTAGTGTATCAGCCTCCCAAGATAGATATTTCCTTTAGCTAATGGTTTCAAAGGTGCATGGGACAGAATTACTCATCAGATAAGATCCAAAGGAGATATATTGTGTGATCATTTTCTCTCTGTATTCAATGGACAGAGTGAACCAAAAGTTATTAATTGTGTGTGTGAACATACATAATACCCGATATGGCATTAGTTTAAAATGAGTGTAAATTTCCTGTCCTGCCTTTCCACTCAGACCCCTACATATATCTAGCTAGACATGGCTGTGAGAGATCCTATTGACTGCAGAGTGAAACAATGAAATTCATGCAAAGATGGGGCTTCTCATTGAAAAATAGAGGTCATTAAAGAAGTGTGGGATTTGGGTGCTGTTCTCAAAATGCCCAAGAGTTGAGGAATAGCATTTTGGAAAAGACAATTAAACCATTTTTATTTAACATTTTAAAAAAAATTTTCAGAGAAGAACAATACTGATTTTAAAAGTATGTATTTTTCCTTCAAGGAGTTAACTTTTTCTTCTCCATTTCTTCCTTTATTTAGTAGATCAAATTTATGACTGTCTTCTCTTGAAAGTTCCATTGTGTTTTATGGTAGTTTTCCCATCATCTCTCCTCCCAATAGATGTGGAACCATTATTTAAAGACTTATTGCCAAAGGTATCAAGATTTTATAGAAAGCAGAAAACATTGGGAAAACATGATGTGAAATCAAAACTAGGGATTGCAAAGTATTAGAGGTATTAGGTATTTAGAGGAGAAGAAATAACAAGAAAAATTAGAGGCTCTGGAGTGTGACTGCTTAAACTCCCATTTTAATTCTACCACATCTTAGCTGTGTGATCTTGGGCAAGTGATTTACCAATCTGTGCCTCAGTTTCCTTATCTGTGAAACATGATAGCTACGTGACCCAACATGCAGAATTTTCGTGAGGATTAAATGAAGTAACACTCGTAAAGCATCTCGAAAACTGAATAACTGGAGAACCTGGGAGGCTCAATCAGTTGAACGTTGGACTCTGTGACTTCTGCTCAGATCATGATCTAGGAATCATGAGATAAAGCCCCGCATTGGTCTCCATATTCCGCACAGAGTCTGCTTGAGATTCTTGCTCTCATCTGCCTCTCTTCCCACTCACATGCTCTCTAAATAAATAAACAAATAAATAAAATCTTAAAAAAAGGAAATTAACACATAGGGAGTACTTATTAAGAGTTAGCTGTTGTTATTTCTCCTGTAATTATTTATTTAAAGTATAATATTTCTATCATGCAAATATGATTAATTCCTTGGGAAAGTAAAACTCCAAGTTTAAATAATGTGAGTGAAGAGTCAAACATGAGCCAAAACTAGATCTTCTGGGTCCCAATTCCATTTGTTTCCCACTGTAGCATGGGGTAGGAAAGAAAGTAAGAAAGGTTCTGAAGAAAGAAAGCAGATAGGAAGTGGAAAATTTGTTCTCGTAAAAATCATACTTGTTTCCGTTCCCTAACCAGGTACTGACCAACATGTGAATTCTAGGAATTTTTATTTATTCTTTTTTAACTGTTTTCTATATCTAAGCAAATCCTCGTGTCTCTAGAAGTTTGTTACTTTTAAGGTATTTTAGTTGTTTTTTGTTTTTGTTTTTCCCACTTCTTGGAATTTGTCAGTATCTAAGTCAAATACAGCATTTGAGCTGAAAACACACCGTTATTGGTAACAGCGTTATCTTTTCCATAGTGTCCTTAATTCCCATCTCAAAGAATTCCCTGCCTCCTTCGTTTGGCAGGCACATGTTTTGGGCCTATATTTCCGTTGAACATCAACAATGAAACTTTTCTGTGTCAAGAAATATTTATCTGTAAGTGTTTAATTGGAAAGAGCCCTAAGATCTTACTTTAAATGGAAGCTACAAGAAACTTTGTGTATCCTATAGTCTAGGCCGGGCATAGTGTCCACTTGGAAGATTCGTGAAGGATGCAAGATTAGAAAATATCACACATGTCCTGTCTGTCCTTTTTTTTTTTTTTTTTTAAAGCTCCCCTTCTTGGTGTAGTAAATTGGGGAAGAGGTCTTATTCTGGACCAGAACATTTGTCAAGCATATCTGGAAATGAAGCTTTGTCCATAAAAGAGTGTGTCAATGTGGAGAGCCTAAAAGAGATGCTCTCCTGGGCCTGTATTGACCTCTGTTCAATGAAATGAATAGATTGGAACCCCTGGACTTTCAGGTCAAGCTCCTATTCCCCTACTAAAAGCTTCCCACTGGTAAAGCAGACAGTCAAAATTCCTGTACTTCTAAGATCCCCTCCTCAGGCCATTGCTTGATCTTTAGTGTCTAACTTCAGTTTCTGGAAACATTATTTTTTAAAAACATTTCCAATGGATTGCTCAAAAAAAGTAATTATACAAATTCTGAAACCCATAGTTTTAGGGATTTCTACTCTTTGAGAGAGTAACCCATGGGCATCATTTGTGTAGCTAGAGCCTACATTTTAGTAGAAAATAAGCTATAGAAGACTGAACTGGTTCAATGGGTCCAAGGACATGCCTGGATCCTGAAATCTCTCCCACATCAAACCTAAAGCTTGGTCTTTTTTTTTTTTTTTTTTTAAGAGAGAGAGAGAGAGCGCGTGCCAGGTAGGGACAGAAGGAGAGAGAGAATCTGAAGCAGGCTTCAAGCCCAGCACAGAGCCCAGTATGGGGCTCCATCTCACAACACTGAGATCATGACCTGAGCCAAAATCTCAAGAGTTGGATGCTTAACCTACTGAGCCACCCAGGCACCCCTAAAACTGTCTACTTCTTAATCGCATGAGGTTCCTTTCATGAGCTTTTCACTTAAGTGTATGAATTTTTCACCTGAAGACTGAGTGGGTCTCCCAGGGAGGTTAAAAAAAACCATTAGAATCCACACACATTACTGTGCATTGGTTTAATCAGATGGCTTCCTGCCCTGAATTGGGCTCACTGCTCAATGAGGAGCCTGCTTGTCCCTCTCCCTCTGCCTGCCACTCCCCCTGCTTGTGCTCTCTCTCTCTCTCTGTCAAAAAAATAAATATTGAAAAAAGAAAAAAAAAAAAGAATCAGATGGCTTCCCTCACCAAATAACAGAGACTGGGTACCAAATAACAGAGACTGTCCTAGATGAACCACTGGCATTAGAGTTTTTAAACTTACTACACTGAGCACAGCTATGGTATAAAATACCATAAAAGGAAGAAGACAGAGCAAGCATTGGAGGGTGGCTGGGGGGTGGCATGTGGGACACAGGAGGTAACGGATAATGAATTCCTTTCTCCCAACTGTCCACTCATCTTCCATATATAGTTCATTTTAGAATTGTGCCTGGAGAACTCTGGCCCTAATTGTTGCTAGTACAATGTTGTTCCAGTTCCTAACAATTCAGAACATCTTATGGATCAGGTGAGTTATGTTTTAAATGAAAGCTACAGCCTTATTAGATTTTTCAAATATCTGATTAGACTTGAGTCTATTCTCTGAAGTCTCTCATAGTTATTTTGCATTTTAAAATTCTATCAACACAGGTAATAAGAGCAAATATAAAATATGCATGTATTATTGCCAATATATACAATTTCTTAAAATCAATACTAAAAAGTTGTTAAATTTTTTGAAGAAATCTTACGCAATGTTATGTTTAAAACATCATTTTATTATAGTTCCTTTTGAGACTCATGAAAATTAATTATCCTTAGTCACAATTTCTTCTTCCAATTTCATTTTTACAAATACTTGTCAGTGTGTTGTTAAAATAAGGCCAAGTCAAAAATACTTTTTTTTGTATATGCTTTCTAGATATCAACTGATACATAGCCAGAGAGAAAGAGCATAGCCTAAACAGGCTGGAGTGGAGTTTCTTAAAGTTGAATGTGTGTAACGATTACCTGGGGAGACTGTTAAAATGCAGATTCTGATGTAGTAGGTCTGGGATGAAATAGGAAGTTCTATATTTCTAACAAGCTCCCAGGTAATGCAGATGCTGCTGGTTTGCAGACTAACAGGAGACTAGAGAGTCTGCCATTAATGATTACAAAGTAACCAGGAAGTTGTCTTAGTTTTCTTTACCCCGGTGTCCATCTCTGTTCATCAACCAGCAACAACCTCTTTAAGCGTATACTATAGTCTTTGAATGGTAAAGAGTCTGAGCAGCAGAGACGGTGTCAAAGGTAGCTAGCCCCCAGTGACCCCCTGGAACATCTGCTCCCATGGCAACAACGTCTAGTGTTTCTGGCCTGGGGTACCTTTTGATGACTCTACAAAAAGTTAGTGTAATTGTTAATTGAAGTGTCCCACCCATCCTTACCCTTACATTCATACTCATTTTGCTTAGTGCCATGGCATTCAAAGTGCTTTTTCTGGTGTGTCATCCCATTTTTACAACAGCCTTCTGCAGTAAATGAATGAGTTATTACCGTTATTTTCATTTTACAGGTGAGGAGCTGAAGCTTAAAGACCTTTGAGCAATACCACATAGTGATGTAGAGAAGCCAGGGCTAGGCCTACTTGTGATGGGTTCTGGGATTCTTTATGCATAACCCAATCCTGTCCTATCCCGTCCTCCCACTCCCTCTCATGGTTATGTAAAAAGAAATATATGGAAGCAATATGCATATATTCCTTTTACTTAGGTGACTTTTGTTGTTCAAAACGCAAAGCCCCGTTTTTGTGGCCTATCAAAGGAAAGGATTTGCTCTCCAGAAGACACCACTTCCAAGACCTCCCAGCAGGGGGCACTATGGCATCGGAAATACAGCTTTGCTTACTGTTTACTGTTCTCAGGGTTTTTGTTTTTGTTTTTCCACCCCTACTCTGTGTTTTCACTAGGTCCTTATTCAAATTTATTAGACTGGCAACATAAACTGCTGTTTATTATTGGAAACAGTTCGTCATACTTTATCATTTAAGCGTGGTTTTGTTTTGTTTAAAAACAACAACAACAAAGCTGTGGAAGAAATTATGGCTGATACAACAAAGATCAAGTTTCCCAGTAGGAAGCAGTCCAAGATGGCAGCGTAGGAAGATCCTGAATTCACCTCATCCCACAGCACACAGCTACGTATGGAACAGCTCCACTCTTAAAGGGCTCCCACTCAGACTTGGGGCCCAGTGCAGAAGCAGCAGTTTGAAAAAGTATCTAGGCTATTTGTGAAGGAGGTACACTTGCTAATCTTACAGAGTCTGCCAGAGGGGCAGGGTCCTGCTGGGACTTTCTCACACAAAGATGCTGGCATGTATCATTTTTGCATTCTCCCTCTACTTTACCAGTGCACACAAGCTCACACAGTTCCTGCAAATTTCCCCATGCCCTGTTAAGGCCAATGGGTGTACCCTGCCCCCACACTTCTAGCTGCCCTGCTAAAGCCCACAGGCACACTGAGCCCCTGCACTCTGCAGATGCCTTGCTAAAGCTCGCGTGTATACACAGACCACACGGGGGACTCTCTTTGATTGTCTGGCTCTGGTGGGCTTGTGTTCCTGAGTCCTTTGGGGCTGTACCAATTAGAGAGGCAGTTCTTGGCAGGCTACGACCCCCAGGGCACTGCACAGACAGCAAACTGAAGCACAGTTCCAGTTTCCCCATGAAAAAGGCCTATTTATTTGCCTTGGAGCTTCAACCTAAGGCACAGGCTTCAGGTTTGCCACACACCTAGAGACTACAGAGCTGCTCTCATGGAACATGGGCCAGAGGACACCATCTTGTGTTCTCCCTAAGCATAGCTACTGCTCACTAGTACTTCCCAGAAAGGAGCTTATACAGTCATCTAGTGCCCCAATTCTTGCAGTGTTGCCCAGGAGACTCCTCCAGATCATCTGGTCTGGAGGCAACCTGTGATTATGACTGTGGTCACACCGGACTGTATATATTTCTATACTTTAAAAGTTGCGATCTGAGTGTCTGACTCCTAATCAGCCTGAAATTAGGGTCTTACCAAGATCATATTCTCTGGAACTCTCGCAGGTCTTGGCATACCATCAACAGCTAGGACCTGTAAAAAGTAAGTCAGGCTGCTTTAACAATTACAAAGGTTCAAGAGCTAGGGCAGGATTGAACAAGTTTCATCTCCTACACTAGGCAACTTCTTCAAGACTGGAAGAAGTAGCTGTTTCACTTAAGACGTGGAAATAAACACTGAAAGTCAAGCGAAATGAGGAAACAGAGGAATGTGTTTCAAACAAAAGAGCAAGATAAAATCTCCTGGGGAAAAAAAAATGAAACAGAGATAAGTAATTGACCTGATAAAGAGTTCAAAGTAATGGTCATAAAGATGCTCACCAAACTTGGGAGATGAATGGATGAAAACAGTGGAGACTTCAATAAAGAGATACAAAATATAAGAAAAGTACCAAATAGGGTGAAAGAATACAATAACTGACCTGGGTGGGGGGGGAAACCCAAAACAAAATTAGAGGGGTTTAACAACAGACTAGATGAAGAGAAGAAAGACCAGTGAGCTAAAGAGCAGTGGAACTCACCCAAACAGAGTAGCAAAAAGCATAAAGAATTTTAACAAGTAGAGATAGCTTAAGGAAAATATAGAACTATATCAAGCAGGATAAGATTAGCATTATAGGGGTCCCAGAAAGAGAAGAGAGAGAAAAAGAGAGAGATAACTTATTTGAAAAATAAATAATAATGATGATGATAATGATGATGATGATGATGATGATGATGGCTGGAAAATTTCCTAACCTGGGGAAGGAAACAGACTTCCAAATCCAGAAATCCCAGAATGTTCAAAATAAGATGAAGCCAAAGAGATCCACACCAAGGCATAAATATTAAATTAAAATGTCAAAACTTAAAGGTAGAGAATCTTAAAAACAGCAAGAGAAAAACAACTTGTTACATACAAGGGAAATTTCCTCAGACTATCAGCAGATTTTTCAGCAAAAGCTTTGAAGGCCAGAAGGGAGCATGCTGAAAGAAAAACAAAGCAAAACTTCCAACCAAGAATACTCTACCCAGTAAGGTTGTCATTCAGAATTGAAGGAATGATAGTCTTCCAAACAAGCAAAAGCTAAAGGATTTCATCATATTAAACCTGCTTTACAAAGTATGTTGAAGTGACTTATTTAAGCTGAAAAGAAAGGGTACTAATTAGTAACAAGTCATATTACTACTTATAATTACTTGTAAGTAATATGATTTATTACTAGGTAATTACTAATAAGATAATATAGAAGTGTAAACCTCACTGGTAAAGGTAAATATATAGTAAAGTTAATAGATTAGCCACTTACAAACCTAGTATGAAGGTTAAAAAACAAAAGTAGTAAAAATAACTATTACAATTAGTTAAGGGATACTTAAAATGAAAAAGATGTAAAATTTGACAACAAAAACAAAATGTGCTGGGGGATTTTAAAATGTACAGTTTTAGAATGTATTTAAAGTTCCTATCAATTTAAAATACACACTCACAAACACACACACACACACACACACACACACACACGTACACATAATATGTGTAAGTCTTATGGTAACCATGAAGCAAAAACCTATAATAGCACATAAAAGATAATGAGAAGGGAATCTAAACATAACATGAAAGTCATCAAACTATAATGGAAGAGAGCAAGAGAGGATGAAAGGACAGAGAGGAACAGCAAAACAACACAATGGCAATAAGTGCAGTGGCGCCTGGGTGACTCAGTTGGTTAAGCCTCTGCCTTTGGCTCAGGTCATGATCCCAAGGTCCTGGGATTGAGCCAAGGTCCTGGCATCAAGCCCTGCATTGGACTCCATGCTCAGCAGGAGCTGCTTCTCCCTTTCCCTTTGCCACTCCCCCTGCTTGTGCTCTGTCTCTGTCAAATAAATAAAATCTTTAAAAAAAAAAAATGGCAATAAGTACATCCCTATCAATCATTACTTTAAATGTAAATGGACTAAATTCTCCAAGTAAAAGACATAGAGTGGCTAAATGGCTAGAAAAACAGCATATTTATACACTACCTACAAGAGATTCACTGCAGATGTCAAAACAAAACACAGTGATAGATACAGAGAACATAACAGTAGTTGCTAGAGGGTTGAGGATTGGGTCAAATGGATAAAGGGGGTCTAGAGGTACAAATTGCCAATTATAGAATGAATAAGTCATGGGGATATAATGTACCGCACAGTGACTATAATCAATAATATTTTAGTGCATACCTGAAAGTTGCCAAGAGAGTAAATCCTAAAAATTCTTGTCATACAGACACACAGAATTTGTGATTTGCTATGGTGACAGACTATAACTAGACTTACTATGATGACCATTTTGCCATGTATACAAATATGGAATCACTATGTTGTACAGTTGAAACAAATATAATGTTATATGTTAGTTATGCCACAATTTAAAAAGTTTCCCATAAAAATAGTTTCTCTTGTATCTATACTTCTTCTTAGTTAATGGGTTTAGTTAATCAGATTGTGAAAAATTGAAGATATGAAGGCTCTGTAACTTTGATCCCTTGGTATCTACAGCAAATGCCTGTAGTATTTTTCTTCTGCTGCAGATTAATTTTATTTTCCAAACAGAGCAATACATAAAAGAAGATAAACAATGTTTGTCTGAGTTCCTCAGGGTTATCATATTCCACAGATCCAATCAGAATAAAAGGCTGCTGTTCTAGGTAGGTCTAATGTTGAGCAGTTTCTTATGTCAAATGTTCAGTTTACTCTGCTGGGATTCTTACCCCTCCCTCACCCCCAGGCCAACAGAGGAAGAGAAGTCACCTTCCTAGAACCAAGTAATAGGAGCGAGGATCTCCAGGAAGTGAGAAGGCTGTCTGTCACGAGTTTGCATGGTTTTTCCCAGTTTTGAATATAGCAACAAGATGTTGAAATATCAGGAAGGGATTTTGGAAAAATCACTCTGATTGTGATCTAAGTCACTTTTAAATGAGATTTTTTTGTTTGTAAGGAATTACAATACCAAACATGGGCTCTTGAGAGAACTCACCCGCCCCAGGATGATATCCATATGGAAGAATTGCTCCATTCTCCCCTGTGTATTTGCATTTCATCTACCATTAGATAGAACCAATTAAAGGTTTGTCATATTGGGACCCAGCTGCCTTCCATCTAGTCTCATTGGGGTACCATGAGTCATGCTATGGAAGGGATGGAGTAATCAAACTTTTTGAGCTGGAAGGAATCTTAGAGATTTTGTTTTATAAATCACTCAAGCCCTCCTCTGTCTTCTCCATCATCAGGGAGGAAGCCAAGTCATCAGTAGTTACATCGTATCTCCAGGTGTTCATTTGTAGCTCCAAGCAGAAGCCAGAACCTCATTTTCTGACTCTCCTAAAGTTACATTTGCTCTCAGCAGTGACTTTTCAAGTCACTACCAATGTCAATATTTGATTCAGTCATATACATTAATAATACTTTTACTAGCAGATCTTTCCATCTAGAACAAATGGATTAAAAAAATTATTCCTATTTTGGCAACATAAAACTCAGTGTAAATAAGCATCTTACCAAATTTAAGGTGAAAGATGAACCTGAAAGTCCAAGCAAAATGCTTGATATCAAAAGGGACTACAGTGTGGTAACAGGACCAGAGATATTTGGAAAAAATCAGGGAAGAAAACTTAAATTTGAGATATTCCCCTGGTTAATTCACTTTTCTCAGAATTAGGAAAGGATTGCAATCTTTCAGCCCTAGAGGGAGTACTTCTCAGCGTAGTTCACCACACTCACTGCCCTGGAATTTTATTTTTGAAACAATTACATAGCATTCTACATGAATAATCAGTTGTAGGCCTCTCATCTACACACTTCTGAGATATATTCATATCTTCAGTTTCTACCAAGTCTTATAAAACATATACTTCTTACTTTGCAAACCACTCTTCTTCGTTTGCCCAAAGCACACTTTTTTTTAAAGTGTCAGTATTCAGAATTCTAGCATTCTATTAAGCTTTTTGATAAATTTATAGATTTCAATCAGAACCTCATTTGATCATGTTGACATAGGGGAGGAAAGTATCTTTTTACTCTAACCTTTTAAGTACTCAATGGGGACCCCATACTTAAAGACAGATTAATACAGTAAAAAACATAAAAATTATTTAAGGTAAGTTTTATGTGATACTGAAGTCTTTGGAGATTGGAAAAAAATGGTTAAACCTGAGTGTTTTTATGGTAGATTTGATAAAGAATGGAAGTTTGTGGAAAGATATGATAGGATAAAGAGTATGAGCTAAGTATGGGAGAGATTTGGCAAGGCCTGTTCATTCAGGTTCCTCTGTATTCTTTATCTTCAGAGATAAGGATGCTTCTTTCCTCCAGTTACAGGGAGGGTACCTCTCCCAGGAGATATTTATGGCCCGCTTCAGGGGAAAGTCAGAAGTCCTTCCTGCACACATCACTTCTCAGATTCTTTCTGCTAGAGATATTCAGTATGCCAAGGTACGGTATTTTGGGGGTAGCCTGTCCTGAATTCCATTTCTTACAAGGTTGTTAGTTTATTCCAAGTTAGTCCAAAGGAAGCTTCTTAATGCTGCTTTACCTGGAAACAGTGTTCTTGTGATTTTGCTAATGAGGATCTTATCTTGGTGTCTGGGCATTGATGCTTTTTGGTCTTAAGGCCAACATCTTTATCCATGTTTTGCTTTTCTTATATGCATTCTTTTTTAAAAGAAGAGCTCATGTCATTGCACAATTTTTTTTAAATTTATTTGTTTTTATTTATTTGTTTGAGAGAGAGAGAGAGCACAAGTAATGGGAGCAGCAGAGGGAGAGGGAGAAGCAGACTCCCCGCTGAACAGAGAGCCCAATGCTGCAGGACCCTGAGATCATGACCTGAGCTGAAGGCAGACGCTTAACTCACTGAGCCACCCAGGCACCCCTCTTATATCCACTTTAAGAACAAATCTATTTTTTTTAAAGATTTTATTTATTTTAGAGAGAGAGAGATAGCAAGAGAGAGCATGAGCGGGGAGGAGAGGGAAAAGCAGGCTCCCCTCAAGCAGGGAGCCCAATGCAGGGCTCAATCCCCCGACACTGGGATCATGACCTGAGCAGAAGGCAGATGCTTAACAGACTGAACCACCCAGACATGCCAAATCTATGTATTTTTAAATATGCCCCTACTTTATTATATTTATATAAGTTACTGGGTTTCTGAGCCCTGTCCTCCATAGCACTCTTTTCCCTTTTAAGGTTCTAAACAACTTGAGAATTAAAAGAGGGGGAGAGAACAGGTGTAAAAATAAATATCCTCTTTGGTTTAGTCTCTTCTGCTACATGTCCCATTTCTGTAACCTGGGAAAACTCATACATGCTTGGAATATAGGAAATATTTCAACGTAGTAGAGAGTCACATTGCATCTCTCATTTGTGATTTTTTCATCACACGTTAATATTTTGCACCAGCAGGTAACCGTACCTGCATGCAAAGTATGCAAGCAGGTCAAGACAAGCAGTGGAGGAGCCAAATAAATTTGCCTATTCAACCTGTATTCTTTCTTGGGACACAGGCCATAAGCTCTGGTCTACTAATGTTGATTGCACTGTTCTCCCTGACATTCACGTACTTTGCTCATGTCTCTAAGGAATTCTCAATTCTTTCCCAGACTACTGTCCATCAAACAACATTTCACCTTTTAATTTTAACTAAAGACCTATTCTTTACTATATTTATTAAAAATTAAATGTCTTTCAGTGATAGTATTTCTATTAGGATTATTGATTTTTTGCAAGTGCTCTGGGTACAGTTTGGTAGACTGGGAATAGTGTAAGTTTTTGCAGAATATAAGGGTTTTTTTAAGAACACCTCAGCAGACAAAGTCTATTTCGGACAGCATGACTTAGTTGTGAGAGCCACATAAGCCTGCTAACTGGATGCTGGTTACATAAGCCTAGATGCCAGGCACATGAGTGATGGACTTTGGGCAAGATATATTCATGGAGCAGAGCCCTTAAAAGAGCAGAGGGACCTGGGCTCCTCACTAGAAGCTCCCTGAAGAGGAGGAACCTTGAGACTGAGTGAAGTATGTGTAATTATTTTTGTCAAATTTACCAATCAGAGGCAGAGAGATAAGTCAAGAAGAAAAAATAAAATCCTTTTTTTGGGGAAGATTTTATTTGTTTGTTTGTTGGCATGCATGCAAGCAAGCAGGGTGAGGGCCAGAGGGGACAGAGGGAGAGAGAGAATCCAAGCAGACTGCACTGAGCATGGCTCCAGTGCAGGTCTTGATCTCATGACCCTGAGATCCTAACCTGAGCCGAAATCAAGAATCAGATGCTTAGCTGACTGAGCCAGCCAGGTGCCCTCCAAAATAAAATCCTTTATAATGGAATAGATGAATATGTGATTATGGAATAAACAAAATGTATTCCCCTCTAATATTACTGGAAAAAACTACTAGAAAATTTTGAAAATATCAAGGAAGACATATAAAAATAAAATAGAATGCAAATAGCCCATTCTCCCATCAGAGTCAGTCATGCTTAATAATTGGAAATATCTCTTTCCATAACTTCTCCTGTGTAAACCTGATTTTATGCAAGACTTAGGAATAGCCTTTCTGTGTGTCCTTGAATTGATATGTACTAGCCATTTTAAGAAATGGCTAAGGTCTTCTAAAAACTCAACCCTTTAAAATCTAGATTCAAAAAACCAAAACAAAACCCCACATAAAAACAGAGAGAGAATAGAATAATCAAGCTTACTCTCTGTTTGAGTTGGGCTTTTTAAAATCCATTATGGCCTCAAATCAGTCCTGAAAGTAGTTATGCACATATTTGCCCAGACACGTTATAATTTATTCCAACAGTAGAAAAGAAAGTTTATTTCATGTATGTGCTTGTACACCTACTCTCCCAGCCCCGACCATCAAACAGAGAAATGGCTGGCGGAAACTCAGAGTGTCTCTCAGCCCCACCATTAGGCTGATAATTGAATAGCATATCACTTTTATACTCGCAAGCCAGATGTTGTGGAACTCTAGAAATGGTAATAGAAAACACATGGGAGAAGACACCTATTTAGGGAACAAATACATTTCTTAACCAGTCAGATTATAAGTAAATCCTGTCCAAAGGCAGTGCCCATTATTCCCAGTGAGCACACGCCCACAAATGGAAGTGGAAATGGAAAGTTCACTTCTCTTTACAGAGAGATGACTGTATGCATGCTAATTATCAGGAACTTCCCTTTAGTTTATATGTATATATATACATGTATATGTACATATATACATGTATATATATACATGTATATATATAATATAAAATTACAAATATAAATTTATTTACATTTTCACGAGCATACATGTGTTTGAGGTCTCATGTGTATCCTACGTAAGATACACACATTATTTATTTATTTGTTTGTTTGTTTGTTTGTTTCTTACTGCCTAACATGATAAGTCCCTTGGCTGTATTTTCTATTTTTTTTAATTAAATAGAATTCTAGTGCTTGAATAACATCACATCAAAGTAATGTATATTCTTTAGTTACCTGAATTTACCAGATGTACTTTCTCAACAGAAAATAAGATTGCTAAGATAATGAGCACAGTAGGAAGCTTTAACACAGGCAGAAATTTAAAAATTCTGTGGTATCGGAATCTATGAAAAAGTGTGACCTTAGTGGAGACTCAAAATAATGCAGATTTGCCAGGTTTCTATGTGCTGGGAGTTATTGGCAAAACTTAGCCAATTTTTCAATCCTATTTAATAGGGGAAAAACAACCTAAGAGTCTATGGACCTGAGGAATGTCAGAGCCTCTTAAAACATTGTCACCAAATCTTGCTTGTGGGTGAAACACTGTTTAAGATGATGAGCGTGATTTTTCCGACATTCTTCTTGTCCAGCTAAACAATTCAGAATATCATCACATTATTTGCAGAATAATGAAACTTGTTTTGAGTGTGGGAAAACTGTATTTTAAGAACATTGCAGGGTTCTGTTTTGTTTTGCAATTTTACTATACTTGTTGATCAGTTAATTGATTGAAATTAGAATGGGATTTTTTTTTTTTTTTTTTTTTGGAAGGGAGAAAGAGAGGGATGAGATGGGTAGATAGGGAGAGAAAGAATCTTAAGCAGGCTCCACTCCCAGCATGGATCCCAATGCAGGGATAGATCTTGTGATCCCGAGATCATGACAGGCAAAATCAAGAGTTGGATGCTTAACTGACGGAGCTACCCAGGCATCCTAGAGTGGGATTCTTTTACATACCTTTTTATACATGAATATTTCCATACAGGAATATGGAACTGGGTGCAGGAGAGGACAGGGACTGGCACTTACTGCTCTTCACACGGATTCAGTGTCTTTCCTTTTCCTCTTTTATAACATGCTGAGAACTCACAAGAAGCTGCAGCCCTCAACCACTTTGACGTTACGTTCAAAACTTAAAGAAACCAAAGTCCAACTCTTCCATGTATTATTCAGAAACCTGCCTTGGAAAACATGAAGAATAATTAAAGATAGGCTCTTCGCTGTTTTACCCCACAGAGTACCTTACAGTTGCTGGCTCTTCGCTGTTTTACCCCCCAGAGTACCTTACAGTTGCTGAATTTTAACACTTACCAGTGTAGAATGCTTGAGTATCATGCCACTATTGGGACAATTCACCCAAGGATCTGTCTCTCTCTGGTCGTACTTATCTCTCTGCCCTGTCTTGTGATCATGCCTCTCTTGCTACATTAGGAAGCACTAGAACAAAGCTAGCAGAGATGTTAATCTCAAAAAGAAGTTCTCGGTCATTTTTTGACCACTCTTCTTCGTGACTCATTCCATTACAGACAAACAAAAAGCCCTTGATAACAAGGAAACATCACTCTAAAGAAAATTCAAACACAATGGGATATGTGGATGCTTTTGCTTTATAACAGGAGTGTAGATGATTCATATGTATTTGCAATGTGTAAATGTTTTAAGGTCTGGCCTTAATGTAATTGTGGGTCACAAATAATTTTGATCCAAACGTGCATCATTACATGGAGTAGGGTTAGGCAAAAGATCTGTAAAGAGTTAAATTGACAATAAGAAAGCTTAAATAAACTGGAATTTATCATTTAAAGCAAGAATGATAGACCTTGAAAACCATTTCCATTGCTACCACTGCCCAAGATGCTTTGATAAAAAAAATATCTCCCTCTTAAGTTGTGGCCCTTCTGGCTCTCTGAGTGTGTTCATGCACAGGGTGCCATTTGCATTACTCCCAGGTGCCGGGCAGCAGCCAGATTTTTCGTTGGGATACTGAATTAGTATTCCTGCTCAACTCTATTAAGTACTACTTTTAGTTTATGAAAACCAAGTTTTAGTAGTTCAATAACTAGTAGGTTACTAGTAAGGACACTATAGATGTAGGTAAATGGCTTTAAAGATGTTGGTAATTTACATTGGCCTTACATTGTTTATCTCTAAGGGCCTAACATATTTGGATTAATTGAGTTTTTAGCGTTAGTCGGGGTGTCCTGGAGGTTTGCTAGTGACAATGAGCTCTACACTGAAAATCACAAACAGGGACTAGATCTAGCTGTCACAAAGGCAATGTTCAGGTTCCTCTTGAACAGCCGTCTGATGTAGGACAAGTTACCTAATTACTGTGTTTCTCATCTCTAAAATAAGGATCCTTATATCTCATGGGGCGAAGACAGGGAATTTAAGTAATACAATACCTCTAAAGCTTTTAGCACATTGCCTGGTATAAGTTATACTATAAACATTAGCTATTGTGACTCATTTTGTTATCTTCTACAGGTTTCAGCAGCACAGCATAAGAATAGTACTTGCATATGTAATTGAAGTGAATGAAATCAGACTGCATTTTAAGACTAGCAAGCATATAAAGGCCCTGTTTTTGTGGGTTTCTTTCTTTCTTTTTTTTTTTAATCTTTTCCTAGAGTTTTATATGTTAGGGGCCATTCCCACATCAGAGGTGGCCAGATGCCTTGTCATATCTTTCAGGTTATTGAAAAGGACTTAAATTTTGTCTTAAGTGTGAGAGTGGACCCACTGGTAGTTTTTAATCATGAGAATGACTTCTATTTTTACAAATGTAACTCTGGCTTCAGTGTAGGCAACAGATTTTAGAGAAGCACGGAAAAAGGAAAACCTGTTAGGATGCTCTACTAAGAGTCCATACAAAAGAAAGCGGTTAAGATTTCCAAGTGAAGGCAGACAGTACTTGCTAACAGGTTACATGTGGGGTCTGAGAGAAAGCAGGATTAAATATATTCTTTAATGTTGACCTACCTAACTTTGAGATTGGTGGTGTCACTAGAGGAAGCCCAGGGTGAGAATGAAAAATTGCAAAATCAAGGGCTTTTCCTTTTGGGGGCCAGGATGGAGTGGAAAAGGTTTTTATTTGTGTGTATGTGGTAACACTTTTGTTTTAAGACATAAAAGTAAATGTCTGGTTTTGACGTGCCTAGTAGCCATGCAAGTAGAGGAGTGAAGTGCATAAGTAGATAGATGAATGGGGATTTCCAGGAGGAGTTGAAACTGGAGATGATATGAACTTATGTTAGTATCGTATTATCACATAGAGACCGATTAAAGTCACAGACCCAACAAAATTACTCAGAAAAGGAGTTTAATGGAGAAGAATTATGAAAACTGAGTATTCTGATATTTGGAGGTCACATTAGAACAGAAATCTAGCAAAGGAGACAGAATGAATGGTCAGCAAGGAGGAAAAACAGAATTAGTGTGTGGCATCCTGGATGCCAAGAAAATAAAAGTGTTTCAAGGGAGAAAACATTCACTATGTCAAATACTTTATTTATAGAGATTTAGAGAGATAGTCCTCGAATTACAAATCCCAGGAAATGACAACACAGACAACAAAATGGCTTCTCTCTTGAGATGACACCTGTTGATTTAAAAACATCTTTGGTTTCTTTGCTACCTTTGATTTGTCTAGCAAAATTCTCTTCCTTATTTTCTTCTTTCCCTGGGAATTGTATGTGTCAGCAGCAAGTGTGCAGTAATTTTCTCAGATTCCCACAAAGAGAGAAAGTCATGAAGAAATAGTAGATTAACTCTATTTTTCAAATCGGTCTTTTCCTACTAAAGGAACCCGTCATGTAACAAACGACAGAGAATAAACTACTGAGAAAAATGAAGTTGCTATGAAAAAATGAGGAGCAAAGTGCTTTTTATCCCAAATTTTCACAAAATTCAAGAGGAGGAAAGATCTATTTTGGAATGGCTTAATTTTGCCCATCTTTCTTATTTTTCATAAATCGCTTCTATACATTTGTCAAAGCCAAAGTATCTTTAGTCCATTAAGTTAATAGACAAATTCTTGTTCTTCCTGTTTTGAAAACAGCACACTGTCATCTAATCTATCTTCCCGGAATATTTCATGGAACTTCTACTTGAAGCACCACAAAGTTCAAATTCCAACAAGCAGATAAATGACTAACAGGCTAGGTATCATTAGAAACATGACTTTGTCTAAAGAAGTTACTCAGTTCTGAGAATGAATGGCAGTTAGGTGGGAAAAATAGAAGTAATGTGTAAAGTCTTAGAAACTGAGGGTATAAAAGTGTTTTAAAGAAGGAAAATATCAATATCCAGATACTCTATCTTGTTATAAAAACAGCCCATAAATGGCAAAACCTAGAAAACCGTAACATCCTGACAACAAAGTGGCTTCTTCCTTGCGATGAATCCAGTTGATATGAATATATCCTGGGTTGATTTGTGGTCTGCGATTTGTCAGTCACAGTTTTCTCCATGTTTCTTTTTTCCTAGGAATGTCACCATGTCTTTAAACTTTTGAGGAAATAGAGATTTTACATAACATGCTGATTTGTAAACATTGGTCATTTTGTTTTTAGTACAGCGCCTTGGCCAAACCATTAAGTCTGTAGACCTGATCTAGTCCTAGGGACTATCTTTATGAAATCTCCTCTCTATCGTTTGTTTGCTTTATTTACATACTCATTTACAGAACATCCATTTATCAAGCACCAACTAGGACCAACATAAAGAATATGACTCCCCCATTAAGGTTCTCTTTATCCTCCATGACTTTATCTTAGTTCTCTTATTTTTCAAATGATCACATTATTTTGAAACTATGAAAACATAGTTCAAAATTAGTACTTTAGAAAAACAAAATTAGCACTGATTTATAATATCTAATATTTAGATGTATTTTTTTAAAAAATTTCCTCCTTTTTTGCCTATTGTTATCTAATTGTCCTTCTCATGACTTAGATGAATTGACATTTCCATTCCTCTCCCATGATCCTATCATCTGGTAATTTTTTAGAGGCAGTGCTGGCAAAATACCAGTACAGTGAAATGCGTCGTCTGGTGGTATTCTGTAAATAATCTAAACTCAGTCACCCTTCCTGAGCAGGTGATGACAACAGGGGTGGCTAAGGAGATTGGAAAGAAAATAAAGCAATCATATAAAACAACTTACCTAGGAAGGTATTTGCATATTAATTCCTCCTTTAGGATATTTTTTTTTCTGGTTCTGGTATTATTAAATAGGTTCGGTTTATTAATTTATCACTAGTTATAAACAATATATGTGATCAGATCATTTTAGAAATGCATGATTGCCTGTCAGTGATGAACAGATAATAACTCAAAGAGACACCTCAACAATTATCGTAGATGGCAACTCTGATGAATTGATAAGCACGTTTCATAATCTGCCTCATTAAGTAACACAAAAATTAATCTTCAGAGATGTTTACAAGTGAAAAGAAGTCAGTCGCTCATAAGATTTTTTTTGGTTATCAGAATAATAGAAAAATATATTAAATGAGGTAGTTCCCTTGTATATCCCTCTCTGAATTGTACAGAAACCACATGTTAAACGGAGAAAAGAAAAGGCATAATCAAGGAATTACTTTCAATTGTTTCTCATTCCTCCCTAAGCCATTTATTGTGGCCTGACCATTTTAATTCTCATTCCTTTGTGTAAATTAGAAGCTTAGTGGGGCGCCTGGGTGGCACAGCGGTTGAGCCTCTGCCTTCGGCTCAGGGTGTGATCCCGGCGTTGTGGGATCGAGCCCCACATCGGGCTCCTCCACTATGAGCCTGCTTCTTCCTCTCCCACTCCCCCTGCTTGTGTTCCCTCTCTTGCTGGCTGTCTCTGTCTCTGTCAAATAAATAAATAAAATCTTTAAAAAAAAATTAGAAGCTTAGTAACCAGCAGAGAGTCTCAGATCAGGGATTAAGACTCATTGATCTATTTGGTAAAAGCCAGCCTGTCTTATTAGTATGTTAGAACTTAAATAAACTAGAATAAGAGTCGTTGCCAAAAAGTTCCATTCTAGCAAAGATCAATGTTGTCCCTATATTCCTAAGTCTTTAATGCCAATGTATTGGATTTCTAAAATAAATGATAGAATTGCTAGTAAGCATTTTTAAAGGAGGTTGCTGTTGTTATATTTTAAATAAAAAAATAAATTTAAGATACAAGGGACTCTCTTCTCAAGTAAATGAATTATTTTTAAAGCAATACAATTAGATTTAGCCATAACTAAACTCACTAAGTTAGGGTATTCTTAGCCCAATAAGATTTTGTTCTGTAAGCTTTATGTTTAACTCTGTATTCCCACTCCATAGTAATGCTTAGTCAACTCCGGGTCCTGCTTTCCAGCAACTTATCTGTCTTATAAATTACTTTTATTTTTCTGTTAATGCTTCCTACTCTTTCTGCAAACTTGTGAACCTCCTTAATGCATGTGCGTCAGGTTCCTCAGTATAACCTGGCCCTGCCCTACCTCCAGGGTCTTTGAATTTTGCTGCTCTGGTTCCTTGAGCTCTACTAGGAGGGCCAAAATGCACCAAAGTTGTTCCATAAGTTAAAGGTGACACATTTCCAAAATCTGGGAAAATCAGTCCAGAGCAGGATGTGCTAGAATAAACATCATCAGCTCTGTGCTTCATCGGTTTTTCTTAAAACTCATGGTCCTTTGGGTAGCTAAACACTAATATGGCTCATCGAGGACTCTTGTCCCCAACGTTTGTAGTACTAATACAGTAAGCACAGCATATCATTTTTCATTAAACCAGTGCGTGAGCTGAACCAGACTGTGTAAACCAGTCACTCTCAAGAGTAAGAAAACATGTTCCTGAATTCACAGAGGTCTTCTCTCAATGTGTAAGTTATTGAATAGATTTAAAAAGTTTTAAAAATGTACAAGGGAATCTGACTTTTTTTATTAATAAAATTAAAGAGTAGGAGGACTTATCATCCTTATGAGGATTTGTCATATTTCCTATAGACCTCTTGTCCCCTAGGTGGTAAAATCCCTTTTAAAGAGCCAAACCCATGATTTCTTAACCTACAAGGTATTTCTGTAATGAATACAGGAAAACCAATGCTTCGTATTTCTGCCTTGGTTTTACCATTTTAAGGATGGAATTCATACTTACAACATAATTTGATATTTTATACAGTGCAACACTACCACTTAAAAACAACAACTAATGGGGTGCCTGGGTGGCACAGCGGTTAAACGTCTGCCTTCGGCTCAGGGCGTGATCCTGGCGTTATGGGATCGAGCCCCACATCAGGCTCCTCCGCTATGAGCCTGCTTCTTCCTCTCCCACTCCCCCTGCTTGTGTTCCCTCTCTCGCTGGCTGTCTCTCTCTCTGTCAAATAAATAAATAAAATCTTTAAAAAAAAAGGGAGGGGGGAAGAGAAAGAGTCAGTATTACAAACATACTTTTGGGTACAACCAAGAAGTTTACTTAATAGATCAGAGATGTGTCCAGATACTATCCATACTAGGAAATCTAACTCCATTATTTATGGTGATAAATAGTTGATACTCTGGTGGACCTTGTCTCAGAACTTATTTCCCAGCTTACCATCTCTAACTGTAACCATGTGGGAATTATCACTGGACCAAAGGGTGTTCAATATTTTAATCTATATTTTAGGGATATAGTTAATGAAGAGCAATGATACTAGACATATGTATATTCATGTGAATGCCTAAATCTGTGTCTGGTCAGTTTATTTAAGACTTCCATAGTCTTTATCTTTTGCCTTATGACACTGAGGAGGTGACTTGAAGCATGTTCCCCTCATCAAATTGGTCACATATCGTGCTGCCTGTAAACATACTTGTAAAGCCACAGTCATGTAGTTTTCTTGCTTTAATGTGATGGCTGCATAAGTGATTGGATTACCTATGAAATTCTTAAGAGTAGCAACCACGTTTTTGTTGTTGTTGTTCTGTTTTATTTTGTTTTTTTCTATTGTAACCATGAAGTCTAGTACATAACCTTTAGTGAATGGGAGACATTCAATAAAAGGGTCTCAGATAAATGGTTGAAAGGTATCTTTGAAAAATTATGAAAATAATGTCCTGCTATTCACAGACTATCAGGATTGGTTTCAACAAGTACCCTGAATTTCAACATACTTGAATGGAACTGAAGGAGCATAAAATTATAATTCTGAAACAACAGCACTCCTCAGAGAATGCCCTTCTGTCAGAAGCCAGATTTCAGAGTTGCTGCCAACTCCCTGATGGGGAGCATTTCTGGAAGATGTTTTCACATTCAAGCTACAGGAAAACCAAACCCTATCTTGTATATAGGACAGTAAGATAAAGTGTGACATTTAGATGTGCTCTGAGTGACTGTGATAGAGCCAATACCCCCCCACACACAACAGGTTCTAAACGTTGACAGAGCTGAGGCAGGTCCTCCATAGAAGGATGACCTCTAGAAGGCCATCAAAGAGATTAAAGATAGGGCCATGTTTGATGGTGATTACAAGCAATCACAAATATATATGTAGTATATTTGATATACTAGTAGGTTAATATGAGTCTCGTGCAACTGAAATGACAATTCCAGTATATCTTTTATTCATAATCCATCTATTTTACTTCACCATATTATGAATGGTCTAATGGAAAATCATGTCCAAAAAAGAAAAAAAAAAAGTAGTCTCCCCACCTGTCGTGGTTGGTTCTGCTCCAAAATGGTTTACTCAGCATGGACCTTTCATCTGTAGGTGGTGAAAGCAGCGAAAGGCTCTGGAAATAGGAGACAAAACTAGAATGTTCTTATGTTAAGCTCCTTTAAGATCAATTGAAAATTTTAATTGTGATTAATTATCTAATCATCTTTAGGTTCCCCCTTTCAAGATTTGTGTTGCATTACCAAAGACCCTAGTGGATTTGATATTTATTGTCCACAGCAAGTGTTTTGTAAAATGTTATGAAATAAAGGTATTCATTTCTTAATTCAGAGCCTCCCGGGAGTTCATAATGGTGCTGATTGTTTCAAAAGTAATCGAGTGTTTAAAAATACCTTGAAAATTAACAGGACCTGTTTTTTTTGAAAATGCCGTTAAGAGCAATCACAGATTCCCCGAAGAGAGACTTCATAGGACCATGCACTTCAGCTGTCAATTATCTCTCCATGCTGTTCCTGTAATTTTAGCCTTTAGCACAACTAACTGCATTGAGCTGCACTTGGCATTCATTTGTCTTACCTTAGCAGAAGTTCTCTATTTAGGTATGAGTAAATAAAAAAATGCAAAGGTTGAAAAAATTATATATTTTTAAAGGACAGTCTGTCCCTATATTGTTAAGGAGACATAATGAAACTGACTGCTCTTAGGTCTGTTCAGCCTCCTACATGGTTGACATGAGGGCACTAAGAATAGTGTCCCTGTGAGAGAAAAAACTTCAATTGACAGCAATTAATTAGAAATGGATTTTCTTTTTCAGATAAAATTGTTTTATTATCTGTTATAAAGTTACCTCCCCACCCTGAAATCCATGATAATCGTTACAAACGGGATATATTTTAAAATATGTGAGGAACATCAAGCAGATCGCCTGAGCTTCAAATAAAGGACTTTCCCCATTCCTGCACCTTCTTACTTTTATCCCTCACATAAAGTCCCTTGTTTTATTAACAGTACTAGGAAAGCTGTATACTCATGGATTAAGGGAGTATTACATGGAAAATGTGAAGAATCACTGAATAAATCAGACCCTGTCTGGTTGGATTGGCAATCTAAGGCAATTTTTTACTGTTCCCTTTACAAGGAGTCAAGGAATTTTAAATCTAGAAAGGACTTCAGGCATTTTCTATTAGATCATTGGGGTCTTGTTTTGATAATGATATCTCTTACACAGTATTGTGTAAGGAATACATGTTATAGTGGCGGTAAAGGAATTTTAATACTTTAATGATTTTCCCCTCCACCCTTCTAGATTTTTGGCTGAGACACACCTGTAATAAAAAGATTAACTGGGGAAAAACATATGGCTATTGAATAACATGTATATCCACTGTACACATGGGGAATACCCAGGAAAACTGAGGAACCCTCTGAAATGGCCCAAGATACCACCTTAAGTAACACCTCCAGCTAAAGACAGGAGAAGATGTTGCGGGGTGAGGGACGCCAGTGACGGGAGGCTGCCAGGAAAAGCACAGTCAACAGGGGTAAGGTTGTTAGGCAGACTTAAGTCAGTGCCTTCTCTATTGCTAAGAGTTTCTGGAGATTTAGTCTTCCTTCTCTGCCCAGTACAAGGAGGGAGACACCCTTCCAAATGGAGATTTCCCTTATTAATATTAATGTCTCTTTCAAAAAGGCTAATTTCTACTCTGTTTTCAGAGCTTTTCCTATGTCTGCTGTTTTTTTCCTCTTTTTTAAAGATTTTGTTTATTTGAGAGAGAGACTGAGCAAGAGAGAGCACAAGCCAGGGGGAGAGGCAGAGGGAGAAGCAGACATGGGGCTTGGTCCCAGGACCCTGAGATCGTGATCTGAGCCAAAGGCAGATGCTTAACTGACTGAGCCACCCAAGTGTCCTGTCTGCTGTTTCTTAAAAATAATCAGCCTAAACTAACCCTTCTGTCAAAAAGACACATTTTAGGGTGGAGAATTCTCCCCGCCACCCCTGTTTCAATGTAATCCTGTATGTAAAGCATTCAGTTCCTGCCCAGCCGCTGGGGGACATACCACTAAATGGAAGCATTAGAAGAAACTAGAGGTCAACAGCCTACACACCTTGTTCAAAGCCACCACTAGAATCCAGTAGTAGCTTCGCCCAGTATGCTTCCCATTGGACCAATGCCACTCCAGCCTTGGGGAACATATGCCTGAGTCAGCAGGTAACAGTACTTGTCACATTTTCATTGTGACTTGAAATCATAAATACTTGAAGTTGTGAGGGAATAAGAACTACCTCTAATAGCCCTCCAATGCAAGGGTAGTTCCCTTTGACGATCTGTCCCTACCTTCTGCTTGAATGCCTCACTTTGGTAGCTTTTTAACTGTTTGATAGACTTGATTATCTTAATCTCATTCATCTGTTTTTTTACTTTGTTTTGTGCCCTTTCATCCTGGGTTTACTGAAAAGAGAGAATAGCTCTTCCATGACTCATTAGTTGAAAAAAAAAAAATATATATATATATATGCACATATATAGCCTACTATGAATTGTCAGCAGAGTCTCATGACTGGCTTTCATTAAGATTATCATTAATTAACATTTCTAAGGTCTTTTTCAGCTATATTACCATTAAACCAAATCTCTAATGTTGTGCTTTTACAAATTACAAATTATGTTTTAAATCTTAAGTGCAAAATTTTTACATTTTTGTCTGTCAAATGATATTTTGCTCATAATGACCAGTTCTGGTTGGTTTGTATCTTTAGTTTTTGTTTGTTTGTTTGGTTTTTTTTGTAAGTGAATTTGGATAATGAGGGATTTTTTAAAATAATATTTTTATCAAAGTAGTCATCATCGAATAGAAATCAGGAAGTGTAGGGGCCAAGGGCAGGCTGCCCCAAGATAGGCCACTTTGTCATGAATGTTGTTTTGAGTAAAAAGCAATAGAAACCCAGTAGATTCAGGAAATGTTCTTTTCCTCCCCCTCAGCTACTTACCTAAGTCAGTAAAAGAGCTATTAACTGAGATTCCTCTTTACTAAGAAATCATCTGCATAACAGTGCAACCTTTGTTTTCCAAACAGATAAGATGCCTTCCTGCTAATGATCTTCTCCTCTTTGTCTCTTCAGGCCCCTATCCTCCCTCTCCTTAGCTCATCTTTGGAATTTACATGTCTTTGTGGATTTTCCATATGTATGAAACTAAATTTAATTTTCTCCTGTTAATCTGTTTCTTGTCAATTTGATTGTCAGTCCAGCTAGAAGGACCCTGAAGGGCAGGAGAAAATTTTTCCTCCTAGACAAAAATACTGAAAGATTGGGGCACCTGGGTGGTTCAGTCCGTTAAATGGCTGCCTTTGGCTTGGGGTCATGATCCCAAGGTCCTGGGATCCAGTCCTGCTTCGGGCTCCCTGCTCAGCAGGCAGCCTTCTTCTTTCTCATCCTCTGCCACTCCCCCTGATTGTGTTCTCTTGCTCTCTCTGTTAAATAAATAAATAAATAAAAATCGTTAAAAAATTGAACGATTTTATGTACAGATTTATCTATATATAGACATTAGTATAATTATAGATATATACGTTTATACGTCTATAAAGAGATATGTATGTGTATATAGTTATTAATTTCAGTGATGAGCTATAACCACTACATGTATTTTGATACATGTTATACCACCTTTTTTAATGCATATTTTGAGAAAGTTTTTTAATGTAATTTTAATAATAATTTAACTTTTTTCTTAGGAATTCTCTGAAATTTAATTCTCTTAAGATTAATTTTCAATTTTGGGGTCATTTAATAAATTTAGGAGGTATGCCTCCTGATAGTTTTATCAAAGTTATTGATACAATTATTGGCCAGTTTGGGAGCTCTATGATAATATTGGTTATTGGTATTCTAAGTTGGGGGGGGGCATGAGGGAGGAGGCAACTCTTATGCACTATAAGAAAGAGCTTGGAGAGTTTCCTAGAAAGGGAATAAGCTGTGGTAGAAATCAAAGTGGTGGTAACATACAGCTCAGAAAAAGAAATATGAAAATGGCATCTTGCCACAGCTGGTTTACTCACTGACAGTGCTGGTTTGAGGTATAAGCCACATGCCACCAACATTCCTGGGTATAGCATGAGTGCATGAATCTCCTTGGCTTAATGTAGAAGTCACTACGACTTCTGAGATTTGCTGCTTTCAAATGCTTGCTGCCAGGACTGAATTAAGGAAGTCGTTTGAGTAAGTTAACTATGCTGTGGTTTACAAAATATTTGATTTATTAGGTTCTGACAGGAGAAGATTTAACACTGTTCTTGCTCTCACAGTGAGCCTCTTAACTGCCCAAAGCAATGCAAACATGGCTTTACTCCTGCACTGATGTGCACACTGCAGTGGAGAGGCATCTCTTACGGCTCTGCATAAAAACGAGTCTATTTTTTAAATGGGAAAACTGGGGAAGAATGGAGGATTTTCAGCCTTGGAGTTGCTTGGGGGTGCTTGGATTAAACTGAAGTGTTTCCTGTTATGCGTGTGAAATATATGTATATTTCAGTATTTATATTTTAAAGTGTTAGTGGAGTTCTTACGAAGGAAAGGAGACTGGTCGTTGAAACTAATGTTTTCTCTAAACAGATCTACTTTAAGGAATTTTATTTGTTTTTGAAGTAGAATCGGTGGCTCAAAAGACATTGATTGGAATGCTGTTCCAAGATTAAGGGACAGATGTTAGCAATTGCCAAGAGCTGAGTGAGTGAATAATTCTAAGGAATACGTGGAACAGACCTGGGGGAATCAAAAGAAACAGGTCCATCCATGTGAGTGGAGAATATGACAGGGTCATGTGTGGCTCGACAGTGAAAACAACTTTTGAAAGGTATTGGACAAAAAAAAGGGAAGATAGTGTGAAGGTCATAGAATTAAAAAGAATGTTAGCTAATAAGTGCAGTTTCCCGGTTTGAGGTGGAGTCAGGCTTTTCTGTGAAAAATGGGCAGTCCGTAGACCTAAAGACTTCAACCATCAATTTTAAGGGGGCTCTGAACAATGCATTTTGGAGATGACACAGTTTTTTAAGTCATCATAATTTTACTGTGTTTCAGTAGGAAGCAAAACATCTACCTATTTTTTTTTTAAGCTGTATCTCACTGAGGGAAATCTATATTCTGACAAAAGTCAGTTGTCTAGGCAAAACATGCAGAAGTGGGCTTAAGTGGAATTGGCTTTTCGAGAATGTTTTCAGGATGGATGACCAGCTGCCCTTTCCCAACTGGTCTTTTTGTAGTACTTACACTTGTGGTGAGAAACTATCAGGAAAAGATTTGATAAGGTAGAATTCCAGCAACATGAACTCCAGACTGAAAGAACCCATAAAATATCTTCCTGCCCAAGATAGTCTATTTTCTGGTTAAGGAAAGAAATGCTGTAAGAGATTTGTGCAATGTATAAGATGGGTTATTTTCAGGAAGTACCAGAACCTATTTTCTTCCCACTCTTAACCCAGTTTACTTTTCTCAGGGTTAGTCCCTCTGGGAGAAGAAAAGAACATCATTGTAGTTGTGGCCAATATACAATTGAAAGTGATGCTTAGGGGGTACCTGGGTGGCTCAGTCCTTGAGCCTCTGCCTTCGGCTCAGGGTGTGATCCCGGCATTCTGGGATCAAGCCCCTCATCAGGCTCCTCTGCTGGGAGCCTGCTTCTTCCTCTCCAGCTCTCACTGGCTGTCTCTCTCTGTCAAATAAATAAATAAAATCTTAAAAAAAAAGAAAGTAAAAGAAAATGATGCTTAAAATCTCATTTGTTTGGGGCCTAGGAAATGTCACACTATTTGGGGGACAGTGGATCCTTTTTCCTTTGACTGTTAGCAGATTTTCTCTCTTTTGTTCCCTCTGCTGTTTGTATTATTATTACCATTCACCTACTGCTAGCTGCTGTTGGTGAATCTGAATGGGAAACAGGCAGGTGATGGGGTCCAAATACCTCCCTGAATTTTCCTAGTGTAGTTCAACACTGAATGATCAGGCTAGATGACCTTCTGTTCTGGTTGTCTTTTCTCCACTGAAATCCTTGCGATAATACACTGAGAAGACTTAACCTGAGCTTCAAAGTTTTATGCTAAAGGGGTGGAAAAAAATTTCCTTCTACCCATCTAGATTCTTTGGCTGGTCTAACACCAAATTGACATAAGATGGATTAACAGGATAAAAAGATTAATTTCAGACATAAGGGAGCCCCATAAAAATATGAGACCCAGAAAATAATTAAAACTTATATAACATCCTGAGCTAAGGTAAGGGGAGGAAGACCTTTCATAGGAAAACAAGAGGAGATGTTTGGAAAGCAAAGGTTGTCCTGTTATACAAATGAGTTTTGTAGGGGTTAAGGGCAGGCTACCCCAAGAAGAACCACTTTGGGATGAACATTATCTTGAGTTAAAAGCAATCAAAGCTCAGCAGATTTAGGAAAATCCCCTTATCTCCCCCTCAACTGCCTGTTTGTCCTAGGAAGAGAGCTATTATTAGAGATTCCTCTTTACCTGGGAACCTTATCTACATAATAGGACACCTTTGCTTTGCAAATAGTTCCTTGTACTTCCTGCTAATGGTCTTCTCCCCTTTAGATCCTCAGATCCCCCTACCCCTCTCCTTAGCTCATATAAGCATCTTATTAATGCTTACTATTGGAATGCTTTACTGTCTTTGGAATTTCCATGTCTGTGTGGATTCCCCATTTTTACACCATTAAATTTGATTTTATCCTCTTAATCTGTCTCATGTCATTTTGATTCCTTTTTTTTTTTTTAAGATTTTATTTACTTGTCAGAGAGAGAGAGAGAGAGTGCGCACAAGCAGGGAGAGTGGCAGGCAGAGCAGGCAGAGGCAGAACCAGGCTCCCTGCTGAGCAAGGAGCCTGATGGGGGATCCCAGGACTCCAGGATCATGACCGGAGCCAAAGGCAGTTGTTTAACCATCTGATCCACCCAGGTGCCCATCATGTCATTTTGATTCCAAGAACGGCTAGAAGGACCTTGAAAGAAATTCGTCCTACCCAACAGTTTCTTAGGTAAAAATGTATCTCTATTCATAGCTGTCTTCCTGATACAGCCCCCCTTTCCAGTATAAATTTAGGCAGTTGAGGGGTAGGTAAAGAGATTTCATGAATCTGCTGTGTTTTGATTGCTTTCAGCTCAAAATAATCCCTATGCCAAAGAGACATATTTTGGGGTAGCAAAATATGCTCTCTTTTAAGGTAAATCCAGATTCATACTGTTAAAAGATAAACTGAGGCATGTTAACAATTTTAAGTATTTGAGCAAAAATCTATTGGAATCTAGCAATACCAAACTAGAAGTTGTTTAGGAGTGCTCCACCACCAGGAGCCAAGGGAAAGACTTGGAGAAGGTGTAGAAACAATGGCAATTATTTGATTGGCTTCAGCTTAAAACCTAGCTTGCTGTTTGTGTTTGGTTATCCTTAGGTTTTAATTTCTTTTTTTTTTTTAAAGATTTTATTTTTTATTTATTCGACAGAGATAGAGACAGCCAGAGAGAGGGAACACAAGCAGGGGGAGTGGGAGAGGAAGAAGCAGGCTCATAGCAGAAGAGCCTGATGTGGGGCTCGATCCCAGAACCGGGATCACGCCCTGAGCCGAAGGCAGACGCTTAACCGCTGTGCCACCCAGGCGCCCCAGGTTTTAATTTCTTAACCTTGAGGCATTTACAAGTGTAGGTTTTGGTTTGCTAAAGTAAGCCACCACGGCATTACAGCCACCTCAGTGTAGTGACCTTCTTGCTTAATTAATTTAATAATACTCATTTATTCCACAACCTGATTGGCCCTGGAAGGATCCATAAGAAGAAAAATGAATAGGATCTACCTTCAGGTCGCTTGTGACCAAGAAAGTACATGACAATGGGAACAATTCTAAGGAAAAGCAAGCAAATGCCAATGAGTAAGCTAAATACTGTGGAGAGAAGTACTGGAAAGATCTTGAGTAGGAGAAAAGGTATAATGAACCAAAGGCAACTGAAGAAGTTTTCCTAAAGGAAGATTATCTCTAAATTAGCCAGGCTTGGGATGCCTGGGTGGCTCAGTCCATTAAGCTTCTGCCATCAGTGCAGGTTTTGATGTCAGGGGCCTGGGATTGAGCCCTAAGGTCAGGGTCAGACTCCCTGCTCCTCTGGGAGCCTGCCTCTCCCTCCACCCCTCCCCCTGCTCGTGCTCCCTCTCCTTCTCCCTCTCTCCCTCTATAAATAAATAAAATCTTTAAAAAATAGATGAGTAAATTAGGTAGGCCTTTGGGACATTACCAATAAAAACCATGACTTTCCATTAGAATAAAGATCTGGAGACAGCTAACTGACTTCCACAGTAAGTCAGCCTCCCACTGCCTAGCCCCTTCCCATCCAGAGTTGGATCAGAACTGGTCTGCACACGGGGAGCCCATAGAGCTGAGTTTTTCCTTCCATGTTGGACTTATGTGACAAATCACTGCCTAGGGAGAAAAGATGCCAGTCCAGGAGGAAAAGCTTCCCGGCCATAGACTGTTTGAGATCTGGCATGTTGCATGCACTTAATAAATGTCAAGGAAAAATAAGTGATGATGCCCAGGAGACAATTTTCCTCCTTGTTTCCCTGTTCTCCCTTTTGAAGAAAGGCAGTCTAGTTTTGGCCTTTTTATTTTTTCTCGTATCTACATGTCCCAAGGTAATTCACAACTAAATGGAATCTATAAAATTCTTGATAGATTTTCAAAGACTGTAACTTATTTGCTCTTTGCTATTTCTCATTCAGTGACCTAATGTCATAAGAAAATTAATGTCATTTCAAAATTAAAACAGTGATAAGGTTTTAAAGACAAATCAATACAATGAGGAAGTAATATAGTTACAAAAATTAATTTAACAAGAAGATATTGAGTGCCTACCTTGTATGAAGCTTTGTGTACTAGTGATAAGAGTTTCTGACCTTCACTGAAATGTAAGATTTGTAGGGCTTTCTTACTTCTTAGTTCTGGTCAGAGATAATGCCACTCTGCTCAGGCTATACTGAAAGCCAAACCAATCTTTTCAGACTTTGCTTAAGATAAATCCCATTTTATGGGAAATAAGATAAATCTCCATGCAGGCATGGAGAATCAACTCTGTTGCCTTCCCAAACTCTAAGCTTTACTATATGGAAATATAGGGCTATTATGGATCCTGAAGAATCTACTTTCAGAAATTACTTCAGATCCAAACTTGATTGGTCAAGAGATTAACTTTTCTGCCTGGCTTCCTCTCTGGGATACATAGGATCTTGCACTAGCGTAAAGACTCATCTTAAGCAATTCTTATAGGACATAGCTATGGCTCCAGACCTTAGAATCTCTGATCTTCCTCTTGGCAAAAGTCCCTCTGATCAGTTGACCTACACTGGAGTGTATTTGCTATTGATTGATAAAAGCCAAGGAGGCTGGTTCTACCGTTAGATGAAGTTCGGCTCCTTCACCTTACATTTAAAACTAATATCTGGACCTGGTTTCTCTTGATGGGCATTACTCTCTCGGACACCGTTCTATATTACTCCAGCTCTTTTACACAGCCAAAAGGCAGTGTTCCTCCTGATTAAAAGCTCAAGACCCCTTTAGACCTCTCACTAAACTCCAATTTCTGCTTGTCAGTTTCTCCACCAAACTAACAAGACTAGCATGGCCCAGTGAATTACCACCATCTTCTCCAGCTACTCTTTAGTAATTTGTTCTTCAAGAGTTCCTTTCTCCCCCTTCTCTTGCAACCCACTCCTCCATATACAACATAGGATATAACTACCCAGAATGTTGTCATAATGATAGAGTACCACCTCACTCATAAATTAACAATAGTAATCCACTGATGCAAAAAGGACAAATTTCTATCCTTGAAAATATATGAAACATTGTCTTGTTCTGTCGATTTTTTTTAACGTTCATATTGTTTCTCCTCAACTTGGACTTCTTGAGGTTAAGAATATTCCATTCGTTCAATGTTGGATGGGTATCTGTTATGTTCCAGACATTTTCCTGCATGCTGGGTATACAGAGTAAGACCTATCCATGAAGAGCTCTCTATCCAATGGGTTAAATAAGATACAAATAAATAATCAGAACACAGAATACTACTGCCATGACTGAGGGAAGGACAGGGTCCAGAGGTGACCTGCATGAGAGAATGACTGATTCTGGCTATATTCTTTAGAGGACCTAAAGTAATACCTTATGTTTATTAGGCTTACAAGACATATTTATTGCTGATGGTAATATGGTATGAGTAGAAATTCAAAGGAGAGAAGGTAGAAAATAGCCTTTCTTAGAATTGAGATACCTATCAAGCTTTGTGATGTTAAAAATGCTGCTCAATAATAATGGGTACCTTTTATTTTTAATACTACCAATCACTTAGGGTTATAAATTGCTACCATTTATTGAGTGCACATTATATATCGGGCACTATGCTATGTACGTTGCACATGGCACGTTATTCAATCTTTACACATTCCCTACTGGTTGAACATTTTTCCCACTTTATGGGTGAGAAAACAGAGTCAGAGATAGTAAATGGCTGAACCAGAATTATAACCCTCTTCGTCTTTCAAATTTCTCCACTTACTCTATTTTTAAATTTAATTTAATTTAAATTCAGTTAATTAACATATAGTGTATTATTTGTTTCAAAGGTAGACTTCGGTGATCCATCAGTTGTATAAGACAACCGGTGCTCATTACATCACGTGCCCTCCTTAAGGCCCATCACCCGGTTACCTAATCCCCCACACACACCTCCCCTCCCATTCTACTGTTATTACCATTCAAAAATTGGGGCTAAATATTTCAGTGTTTCCAAAACAATTTATTATTTGTAACAGTTGTGCCAAAACTTTAGGCCCATTTGACAGTTGGGATAGTCATGGTATGTTACTCAGTATTACTGGAAAAATTAATGTTGAATCTATTAGAGGGGAAAACACACACACACACACACACACACACACACACACACACACACACAATTTTAGCATCATTTCCCAGTGACGTGGAATGCTGAATACTCGAATAAACTTGCATGCAGTACCCAAAATTCTTTAGCTGTTACAAATTTTATAATGGTAAAGTGGCAAAGCATAAAACCAGTGTTTAAAATTGAAAACAGTACTTGAGTTCCTAATGAAAAGTTTAAAAAACGTTTGTTGGAAGTATTTTCAGAGGCATTTCATCAGTTAAGATTTACACTTCATTTTAAATAAAGATTTTCTTCATATTGGATATTATCCTTGTCGGTTACATTTCCATTTCTTCATTTATTGTTTTTGTAAATCTGTGATCAGGACTGTTATAATAAAACTTGTCACTACTTATAACTGTTCACTGGGAACATAATCTTATTCTCAAAGGGTTAGACTATAAACAAGGATTAGTGTCACTAAACACAATATGGTAGAATTGGGTGTTTAAAATGAGTTACAAATGTTTTAAAGACTTACAATAAAGCATGCATTTAATAAAGAAATAAGCAAGCCTTGTATCCTGTTATTGTTTAGTTACAGTTTGTGAAAATTTCCTCCTTTTCTACACCCCCTATTTTTTTTCCAAATTGCGCATTAATATTAGATTGCTTTGGTATGTATTGCTTTAATCAGAAAAGCATATGAACTAAAGCCAGCTGTGGGACTGCAGAGCATCTCAAAGATGCTATAAAGGGGACATAAACAAGACATTAGACCTCTCATTCTCTCTCGCTCTCTTTTTTATTGCCTAGCTCAGTGGTCTGTTTTATAGCCATGGTGCTCTGCCTAGCAGTCAATATTCTACCTGCAAGCTAGACTGATTCTCAGGGAGGTAGGAAATCGTTGACTGTGGAGTTGTACTCAATACAGTTTGTCTGTTTCACTGTTATTCTTCCCTGTCAGTCTCTCTCATATTCATTTCCCATCCCCTTTTCTCTAGCCCTTCTCGGCAAGCATTCCTAAGTAAGTGTATATGTGTCTGGGGTAGAAAATGGTGTGTGTCAGGGAAAGAAAGTGAGTACATTGACTCCTTGGGGATTTGACTTGGGTCACCCAACGTGTGAAACAAAGGGTCAGTTTTGAAAGTCGTCCTGATAATCTGGTTTCCGTCCACCTCTCTTCCCTCTTCTTCTGAACTATGCTTTTCTCTGTCTTTCTTTTCCATAGTCCTTTTTCTTATTTCTGTTTCTCTCCTCTCTTCACACACATTAGAGTATGGACATTTCTTGTTTTACTGAACATCTGCCTCATGACACGTGGTCTACGTGGCAGATACTCTGCTAGGACGACACCAAGGAGCAGGGCAGCGTCCGTCACGTCTCTGGAGAATATGGGAAGATATACATTAAACAGATGATCCCACAAAATTAGTGTAAAATTACATAAGTGGGAGAAAAGTCCTGGAAGTTTTAGGTGTGTGAAGTAAGAGAGTCTTAACAGAACATAACTTCCTTAAACTATGGGTCAGGGAAGGTTTCTCCTAAAGTTATAAGGGTCTAATCTTGAATTCCTTTTACAAATTTCAAATTCACAACACCTTTTTCAGAATAAACTGCTTTGTTTTATTTATAAAATTAGGAAATGGCCATCTATTTCTATTTTTCTCCCTCTTACTATTCGTGTATTATTAATAGCTCTAAATCATTGTATTCAACGAATATCAGCGTGTACCTATAGAAATTTCTCTTGGAATTAATATGTAAACATATATGCCAGGGAAAGCACCCAAAAGAAGAAAGGCCGGTTATTAGCCTGGAACTCCATTATTTCAGGAGGCAGGCTTATTGACAAATGGATATTTACATGGCTAATCTAGCCCATCACTTACTGAGCACCTATACTGCATAATTGTTTTCTCCTTTATACCTGCTTCATCTAGCCTGATTTTATTTGACTCTTGAGACCAAGATTTCATGACTCTTGGCAGATACCCAGAATCAGAGCTGAATGATATTGTCACTGCACTTGAACAATTAAAAAGAAAAATCCTGATTACGGCTGGCTCCTCCTTTTCTCCTTATACTTTAGAGAGCTGCAGTCCCCTTCTTTCCTGCTTCCCATTGCCTTCATTTGGAATTAACACAATTATTCTGATTCAAACACCTTATTCTTTCCTTATAAATTGGTCTTTCTAAAGTGGGCATGACTTCTCTTAGGTTTTTTTTCACCCACTTATTCACGTATGTTTTTCATAAATGTGTAATGACAATGAAATGTGTGAGCAAAAGACGGAATATAAACTGGACTGATAAGACCAGGAGATTTGGAGGTGGGAACTGAGATCTCAATTTAATGTCTGCCATTAACTCGTTCTATCTTTTGATAAATTAGGAAACCATCTAATATTTAGCATAATGGTACTTTGGAGATGAACTAGTCCCAACTTTTCATTTTAATGGTGTGAAAACTGAAACCCAGAGAAGTTGTGTGAATTCTTAAGGGTCACATAAAAATTGGTTCACATAAAAATTGGATTTATGCTTCTTATTTATCAGTTGAGGATCTTGGAATTGTTCTTAGATCATCTTTAAGGACTCCTTCAGCTCTAAAAATCTGTGATTCTAAACTCTACCGCAAACTGTCCATATCCCAAGGTAACAAAGTGCCTACTTTGTAACGACATGATCTGCTGTCAGCCAGGCAGAAATTATCTTTATATCTACTATGGGTCTTTTCATGAATGTTTCCCTTTCAGGCATCTACATTATTTTTATTTATTGAATTAATTGAAAGTTTTGTGAGGTGAATCTCTCAGCTCATTTCTTCACGAACAACAAAGGACAGGAGAACTTTTTTTTTTTTCTTTCTCCAGTATCAGGTTGTTACAAAAACCACAGCATCAAAATCCAAAAAACCCACACTTCACCAATGTTTGAACAAATTTACCAGCACTATCTGGGTTGCTTAAACACGTTTTAGGATTAAAGGGATATTCTTTGGGAGGTTTGCTGTAACTTCCATCCTTTTTTTTTTTTTTAATCTTATTTTTTCCGATCCTGCTTCAAATTTTGATGAAGTAGCAAGTCTTAGAAATGTCCCCAATGGACTATGAATGGAGACAAATAATTTTGCTTGCAACCTAAACCACCAAATTTTTAAGTTTTCATCAAAATCGATTCTCTCATTCAGATGTGTATGGTAGGAAATATTTTTAGAAGCTTCAAATGGAATTTCTAAATGTATTTTCTGCAGGTATTAATGAAATAATAAAAATGATTGTTTTTTTTTACCACTTATTTCACATTCTCCCCTCAGCAATATAGTTATATTTAATTAATATTGAATCACAGAGTATAATTTTTTCTAATATATTACTATCTACAAAATTTTAATTTACTTTCTTCAAAAAGTTAATCTTTTTTGGCTTTCTGTGTCTTCTTAATCTTAGATGCCATCCAGGATTGTTATATTATCTTTTGAAATACTTTTTTTTTTTTTTTTTTTTTGGTCATTTGTTTCCTCCCTCAGGACTTTGAAGCTAAGGCCTTGCTCTAGCCAACATCCTCTGAGCTGTACACAGGAGGAGTTCCCAGTGAGTCAGGAACTAACTGGAGGATATTTTGTGTTCTAGAACCAGGACTATATAATTCTATTTCTAGGACTGTTGATTAGTTTGTTTATTATTCTCTGTAAAGGCGTTATGTTAATCTTTTTACCTCAGATCCTTGAATGCTTTTCTTTAAAAAAAAGAAAAAAGAAATTGGGGGGGGGGATGCGCCTGGATGGCTCAGATGATTAAGTGTCTGCCTTTGGCTCAGGTCATGATCCCAGAGTCCCAAGATCGATTCCGACATAGGGCTCCCAGCTCAGTGGGGAGTCTGCTTTTCCCTCTCCCTCTGTTCCTCCCCTGCTCTGCTCGTGCTCTCTCTCAAACAAATAAATAAAATCTTTAAAAATATAGTTATATATTTTATTAATTTTCGGGGGGAGAAGGGCAGAGGGAGAGGGAGAGAGAGAGAGAGAATCTTAAGCAGGCTCCACACCCAGCACAGAGCTGATGCAGGGCTTGATCTCACAACCCTGAGATGATGACCTGAGCTGAAACCAAGAGTCAGATGCTTAACTGACTGAGCCACCCAGGCACCCCTTAAAATATATATTTAATTTGTTTTTCATTTGCACTGGTAGATCAACCATGCCTCTTGTATCTTATGGTAGTCCTGATTTCTTTTTCCAACTTTTATTGTGAGGAAAAATTATATTATGTTACACGTAGCTATCTTGTAGCTTTCCTACACTTGAGCTCTGTAGTTTTCAGGATACTTTGTACATTGGTATAATCTTTCTGTTTGCCTAATTTCCAGCTTAAGCTTCCTTTCACATGCAAAGAGATTTAAAAAGATACTGCTGTTACTTTTTTTTTTCTATAGTTTAGAATCAGTTGATATGCTAAGAGGTAGCATATAATTTCAGGATTAAGAGCTTTGGAATTAAATACTCACACTCAAGCTCCAAGTCAGAGACATACCACCTGTGTAAACTTTGGCAAGTTACACTTAAAACTGTCTCAGAAAATCAACATCTTCATCTGTGAAATGGTAGTAATAGCTAGTTATTAAAAATCAAATTTAATTCTTTTTTTTTTTTAAAAGATTTTATTTATTTATTTTGACAGAGATAGAGACAGCCAGCGAGAGAGAACACAAGCAGGGGGAGTGGGAGAGGAAGAAGCAGGCTCTCAGCGGAGGAGCCTGATGTGGGGCTCGATCCCACAACACCAGGATCACGCCCTGAGCCGAAAGCAGACGCTTAACCGCTGTGCCACCCAGGCGCCCCTCAAATTTAATTCTAAAATCACATGAAACGCTGTTGGAAAGTATCTGGCTGGTATTTGGCATAGAGTATGAGTTGGGTAATGATTTTGGTTGTTTTTAAAATCATTAACCCAATAAACTAAGCCTGGTAAGAATATATGTCATTAGCAATGTCAGTTATTCAAAGGCTAGCATGCAATTTCCCCTTAATAATAGTAATGTTAAACTGAGGTATATTAAAATATGTTTAGAGTGGCATCCAATATATCTTGAGTGCAAGTGTATTTATAGAAACTATATCTAGTTACTTCCACTGAGGTATAAACAAGTTTTTGTACCCACAAAATTGCACTTATTTTTAGGCCACTGGTGTCAACAGCTACCTCTTCAAAGAAATTATTTCTTTTGATCCATTTAGTAACTTGATCCCAGCTGCATAAAAACAGACTTGCAGTATTTCATTTTTCTACAGACTGCTGATGGCTGCATTCCGTAACTTAAGAAATCTGTCAAAAGGAAGCCTCTGAAAATGAAAAGCTTTCACAGAAACTTGTTGCATTTGCTTGTATCCAAAGTGGAATTATTTGCAATTCACAAAATATGGATTTTAGGAATATAGTTTCAAAATATTGAATGTGATTCTTAACTCTCCATCAGTTATTGACTATTACAACTCTCGTACTATGAAGGTGACCATGCGATCAGTAATTACATAGTTTTCTGGTGAGTTTAATATTTTCTCTTTTGTCATGTGGGATCAATCTCTCAAATAAAGAGAATGTGCCCAGGAATACCATGTGCTTATGGGTGTTGCAATTGATAATAATAGCCTCAGCAGAAACTATTTATTACAGTAGTGAATGCCTTGACCACTTGGCAAAAACTCCCCAGTGCTTCCACTCATGTCTCATTTTATTTATTGGAGTTGGCAGTTGTATGCTTTATTATTATTATTGAACTTTAATCACAGAATATAATAATCAAAATAAAGAAAAGAGGTAAGTAAAGAGAATCCAAAGGCATTCGTCATCCAGTTCTAACAATTATCTTATAGGCCAGTACTGTTTTATCTATATCCTCAACCCTTTCCATTTCTACCCTCCCAACAGATGATTTTGAAGTAAATCCAGGGCATCACTTCATTTACCTGCAAATACCTCCATTTGAATGTCTAAAAATGTAGGGATTTAAAACAAAACAAACAAATAAATGATCATCATAACTTTGGTACTGTTTTGATGGTATGATAGCCAAGCCTAGAATCTACTCGGATCCAGTCCATCCAGGACTCTCTTCTCTCCTAGGACTCTCAGAGAACAATACAAAATGTGTACCTAAATTCTTTCAATTTAGACTACTCTAAAAAATCAAATTAGAGCACCCAGCATTGATCAGAGGCCTAAGTAAAATCTCCCTCACAAATCTGAATCTTTATCACTACACTTTTTACATCTTTTTGTAAGTAAGAGTTTGAGAGCTAGGGGAGTTGTGAGTTCACTTAGCCATTTAGCTGCCAGGAATGGAAGGGGGATATCATCAGTGTCTAGCCTGGTCCCAGGGCCGTCATCTCCATACATGGGAGGCGAAAAAAGACTTTGGACCTCACTGTTGTTTAGGGACTGTTGGATCTCACCAGGAACCAGGTGGAGAAGGATCTATCATCAAGAAGAGTATAGACTTACAAGTCTCACTCACCCAAAGTGCACACTCACACTTGTTAAGGTATTAGAATAAAGTGGAGATTTGGTAGAAATCTGATTGCTGGGACCTTTGTGATACCATAATACCCAAAGTGTGCTTTGAGCAACTTTGGTGTTTTCAGAAAGGGAAGGTCTTGGAGCCTGAAATTTGTAACTTGCAGTTGGAATCACAAAGAAGCACTTAGGGGATATTTTTGAAATGTATTTAGCTATAGGTATTTTATCTTCATAGAGCATTTGGTAGAATTAGTGCTGCTCATAAGTCTTTGAGGAATAAAGATGTGAAAAATCAGTATGGGAATGGGAAAAGGGACTGAATCTTTTGTCTTGACCATTTATTAGGTTTAAGTTATTTGCATGATTGTCATGACATCACTGAAGTTTGGGCTATCAATATACATTGACAGAAATTGTTCTTTGGAACTTTTTTTTTTAAGATTTTTTTTTTACTTATTTATTTGACAAAGAGAGACAGCCAGAGAGAGAGGGAACACAAGCAGGGGGAGTGGGAGAGGAAGAGGCAGGCTCCTAGTGGAGAAGCCTGATGTGGGGCTTGATCCCAGAACGCCAGGATCACGCCCTGAGCTGAAGGCAGACGCTTAACGACTGCGCCACCCAGGCGCCCCTGTTCTTTGGAACTTTTAAAACAAGTACCTGAAGAAAATTTTTCTAACACTTGAAACGGAAAAGCTTTATACTCCCAGCCATCTTTACTCTTTTTCTTTTATAAATCTGAGGTGTTCTGTTCTTTGTTTCTGACTCAGCTTCTGGAAAAAACGCTAGATTTTCTGTATAAAATAAGAATGTGTAATGTTTCTCTTTTGGATATTGCACGTGTTTTATTTAAGTGCACATCATTATATTAAAATAGGAAATGTAGCTATCTAGAGTTGGTCTGTATGGCCAAGTGTGTCTCTTGCTGTGTTTTGTTTCAGATGGGAAACTTTTAGAAAAGGCGTTAGCCCCTGATCTTCCCAGTTATACAGTAAAATATTATGATCCTCCTGGGGAAAAATAAAATAAAATAAAAAATAACATAACATAACATAACATAAAATAAAATAAATAAAAAGGCAAAATACCCACCAGAAAGAGATATTCATGGACAGTGAGATCGTAAGTGAAATGTTGTTTCCAATTTTGGGTTATAGGCTTATTACAGAAAATTGACAAGCTGAAATGTGTTCCTTCCAGCTCTATATGTCTGTGGGTCTAAAAAGGCAACTAGAATAGTGAGGGATCTTGGCTCTTCTGACCAGAGAAGCACGGGTTCAAGGTACGACACCTGTCATCTTCTAATATTTGAAAGGCATTCTGAGTAAGCAAAAATGACTTTGATTTTTGTGGCTCCAAAAGGCAGTACTTGGACCTTTGTGAAAAAATATCAGAAGGAAAGTGTATGGAGATACGAATATCTTTCTAATGGCTAGAGCTTTGAACCATGCTAATATGAGCGGTAGTGAGTTATTAGTGTCCGAGGATCCCACACAAAGGTTGCACGCTCTCCATCAGAAATAGTATAAGGCTGATATTGACTATCAGTTTGGGTTATATGATCTTCAACTCTTTGCTTCTTTAGGTCTAAAGAATATTGTAGTAATTTCACTTCCAATAGTGACTATCCCAGCTAGATTGAGGAATATTTCGAGAGTCTGATAAAATGATGGATCCTCTCTCCATAAAAATGCTCATATGTGTACAAACAGTTTGCATACAATTTGAAGGTTCTTGGTCTCCTTGAAGCTTATTCACAGATCCCAGGATAAGAATCTGGTCTGTAATTTAATTCTGAGTAAATTATGTAACCCAGCTAGGCCATAGAATCATCATAATTAAGTGTCATGATTAGATGATGTTTAATGTAGATAAAGCCTTCCATTCTCAAAAAAAAATAAAATATTTGATTTTATTAGAAAGTAACTCTTGAGTATAAGACCCATTTTCTGGAGGGAATCGAAATGGAAAACAGGGGTCTTTTTTACAATTCAAAAAACTGAATCCTGAAGAATGGAGGCAATAAATCCTCATTTCCCTCTTGTCTTGGACATAAACAACATGTTCTTAAGTCAATTTCCAATTTTGACTTTTGGCTGTTTGTAATAATAAAATAAGAGCACAGAAGGCTTGTGTGGGAGTTAGATCTGAGTTAAAGAGGAGGAATGCCTTTTGTAATAAAAGACAATTGAAAGGCATGGGTGACTGGGTGAGTCCATTTTACAGCTCATTAACACTGCCCTTAATTGACAGGGATCATTGCTGAGCTTATCCATGTGAAGTAATTATATATACAAACATGCAAACATACGTGTGCTTATAGAAATGGAAATGATTTTCTTTAAATCACTGTTATGAAGGGAAATAGAGATCCATATAGTCTTACTATTACAGCATGTATTTGTTTATTCTACTTGTTTCTAGTATGGTCTATCTTCAGTTCAGATAAAACTGTCTCAAAAATATGATACAGGTAATTCTCAGTGTTAGCAAGAGTAGAGCAAAGGAATTCAGTCAAAAGGATTAAGTAGAAGCTTCATTAGCACTTTTGAATTCCAGTTCATCAAAGTAAAGGAGTTTTTGAATACCGCCCCCATCTATGCTTCCCAGCCATAAATTCAACCTTTTTCACCCCTATTCTTCCTCCTTCACCTTTCTCTTTCTTCTCCTTCTCATAAACATTTATGGGGCCTTCTAGGAAGTGCCTAATGCTATAGGAAAAAAAGTAAAAGGATATACAAAGAACCATCTGGGCAAGACATCAACCCTCAAGGCATTTACTATCTAGTGGCAGACAGAGGACACCCTGAGCAATTCAGCATTTCTTTGTTTCTCATAAATACATACGGACATGCCAGAAAACATTATCTTAAAAGCAGTACTAGACATTTACAAGCACTTACTCTGTGCAAGGCCTTCGGCTGGCGAATATGTGTGAGCACCAGTTTTCTCCAGTCTCCTGTTAAGAATGCAGATTCCCGAGCACATCCCCAGAAATTCAGTAAATACAGGGTGAAGTACAATTTTAAATTGTGCTTTCGCGCTAAGTACCATAAGTGGGCAGCAGACTGCATTTTTAAAGAAAACCTGCTTATGAAATGGAGAATCAAAGCAGCTTATGACATGAACCTTCTAATGGGGCTGCAGTATAGCTAGAGAGACAATGTCTGTACACACAGATGGAAACACGACGTGGTAGCTGACATCGTGTCACATAAGTGGCACCAAAAATAAGTGAACAGAGCGTGAGAACGGACAGAGTCTTTTTGGAAGAGTTAGCACATGAATAGAATAAATATCTTCAATAAATAGAATAAATATCTTTTCTCAAAAGATATGTTTATCTCTGCCCATTAGGCATGGTCCTTACTCATTTTATGTCACCCTTTTGGTATTTTATCTGCATTCTCAAATTTGCTCAGTTCAACCTCCTCTCCACTGATTTGGTGATCCACCCCCATTTTTCTCCACTACAGTACTGGGAGATTATGATCATGATCATAATCTGTGTACTTTTAGGAAGCATCAGCTCACAAAAGTGGGTGGGAGGAGATGTTGGTCACCAAGTCAAATAACAAATCCTGTGGGAACTTTGGGTCAGTGATTATTTCCGTATTCCCTACTATAGACATGCCAATTAGCTTCAGATATGTGAGGGTTTGAGACCATAGGAGATGTCGTGGAGGGCAATCATAGTACAAAGTTATAAAGAACATAAAAAACTGGCTACTTTTTCAAATGAAAAGTGTGTAACGTAGATGTGCATCAATTCTACCAGAATACTGAAGACACATAACATCTTGCTATTTTAATTTATTTGCGCCTATTTACTTGGAACTGTAGGGTGTGTTTAACATGTTGCAAGATCTATCCAGGTGATACGGCACAAAAGGATAAGAATTCAAGTTTAATGTGAGTTTTGATAAAACTCTTTATACTTATGATCAAATAGAGTGCATATAATAAACTTAGAAATTCATCATTTGGATGGTACAGTCTAACTGCAGAAGAGTGCAATGGAAAATACATAGAAAATACCTAATATATGATGAGCTAATTTGCTTGTATGGTTTATTTTACATGTGTCCTCATTCCCTCTTGTCTGCAGTTGCTGAGATTTCTTCACTACCCACCTTTTTCTCAGCTCATTATGACCTTGCCCTTCTATGTTCTCCAGTGAGATCTCTTTTCTTCCCCTTAGACTATTTACTTTTAGGCTTCCTAACTGGGAAAAATACAGTCTCAATTTCTTAATGTTAGAATTATTTTATTTGTCTTATAAGTATTATAGTACTCCCCTCCCTTACCCCTTTCAGGGGAACATGGGACACATTTCCCTAGAGCTAAAGACATATGATTGAAAATATATAAGATAATAAACATAAGTCTACTTTCCTGTGGTTAGTTACCTAGCTCCCCAAGAAGGTACTTGGGGATGAGTTAATGTGCCTGGCCAGGGTATATGCAAATACATCAGAGGGTGGCCTTTGTGTTCTTTCTCAGCAACTCTTACATAGGAATCTACTCTTGGCTTCCTTGGCTGATTATTAGATCTAAAGTTCTTTTTATCATTTCTCACAAGCTTCATCATTTGCTTATCTAAGGAAAGACTCACAGGCAAGATTCCAGAAATTCCCTTGTGGGAATGCAAATTAGTTCCAAATCCCCAGTTTCTAGACAGTTCTTTCTGGAAACTTCACTTATTTGAGCACTAATATCTTCTTCCTAAAGAATGTGTTTCCACCTGTTGGCCCTTCCTCTAGTTACAAAGCCAATAAAGAATATATTCATAAAGAATTTCTTCTGTATGAAAACCCTACAAGTGTTTGAGGATGTCTATAATTATCTCCCCTAGTCTCTGCTACACCTGACTGAATATGGCTCCTCTGAGCGTCTGGTCACTCTTCTGTTTGTCAATGTATTTTTATATACATATAATATATATATATTATATATATATTATATATATATATATTTGTTAAGTAAACTGTATGTCCAATGTGGGGGTCAAGCTCACACCCTGAGATTGAGAGTCACATGTTCCACCAACTGAGCCAGCCAGGAGCCCCTCAATGTACTTTTTAAAATGGGGCACCCAGCATGTCAAATTGTACCCCATATGTATCTTAGGTAAAGTTCAGAGAAATGAACTGCATGCTTGATTTTAGTTCGTGCAAGTGTCTTTTTAAGAGTTGTGTCAAATTGTTGTCTATTTTTACATTTTTGTTCAGTGACAATCCCCTACTTCTTTCTATACTAACAACAGCCAGGTTTTCCTCATCCTGTGTTTATGCTGTTTATTTTCTCAAACCTACATGCAGGATTTTACATTTATGCTTGTTCATTTTTCCTGCTCTGAAGCATATGGAAGTCTGATGAAGAGGATACCCTGCCAGTTGAAGATGTGTTTTATGAACTCTATAATAATTGAAACAATCTTCATTCCTCTGTAGGCCCTCTGGGAATCTTCCTAGATAATTTTTATTTGCATTTGCCTGAACACATATGCAGAAGAAGAAATAAAGCCCGGCTTTAACTTCTTATCTGTACTTTGGAGGACAGTAGGAAGTAATGACAGAGACATTCTTTGGTAGGTAATGTAACCATCGATCTCAGGCCACAGTGGTTTTCTGGCTGCCCTAGTCAACAACTTGTTGCTTGTATGCATTTAATCATGGTGTGGTGCCCAAGAGTTAGGGCAATTGAAACTCTTTAAACAGACAAGTAATTGCATGTGTACATCAAAGTTAATAGTGGCTTTGAAGAATGACAGAATATTAAATGCAAGGGAATTGTTTGGATCAATATTTGTTTCTTAAAAACTTCATAAACAGCATTTGCCAAATCGGTGGTAAGCACCTGGTCAATAAGCATGTCTGAGTTGTGTGTATTGCTGCTTTGAAACTCTCTGAGTATGAAACTCTATTAGCTGAAGTAAGAACACCCCTTCAGCTCCAATTTGATTCTATCTACAGGGAAAGTTCTCTAAGTCACAACGTACATATCATTGTTTCACAGACTTCAAGAGGGTATTGGGATCAGCCCAGCTCAAGATAAGGAGGCCATAAGTCCGAGGACTCATTTCCTCAACTGGAACCAGGCCCCTAATTGCTTCTTTCTGGATGAGCTCAGGGCCTGGTACAAATCCTACTATAGAATTGATGCTTAGTAAATATGTGTTGGATAAATAAATTATTAGATACATTGATGAACAAACAGCAAATAAATATATACCAGCCTCCTCACAGTTAGATGCATTGCCTGGAAAGATGAGTTTATTACTGGTAAACCTAACCCACTTCAGAGACCCCTGGTTGTATGTGTCTTCTGCAGATTCTAATTCCCTAACTCTAAGAAATGGAATGTTCTCTTCCTTTTTCCTGGCATGCTCAGGGAGGGGAGGGGAAAAAAAATATTTCCCTCCAGGTCCATACCGTTCTTTACTAAATGGCATTTTCTTCTTGTTTAAGGGCGTTGGATAGCTTTATTTCCCAACTATCATCTTTAATGGGCTCCTGTATTAAAGCAGCTGCCTTGACTTTAAACAATGCATGTGGTTCTGAAGAAACCCAAAGCATATTCTGACTCTTTAATATTAGTTCTGGGGCAGTATGTCACCTACTTTGCTTAAGGATAAATGGCTCTCCTATAGCCCAGGGTGGCTGGCTGACTTACTCATACAAGTAATCATCCTTCCAAGAAATAAGTTATATGTTAGGTATGCATTTAGCTTCCAAAAACCGATAACCTGACTTACATCAGATGGTTTATTTTTCAGATCTAGGAAGAAGTCCAGAATTAGATGACACAGGGCTAGTGAAACCCCTGCAGGAAAATCATCAAGTATTTTGGCTCCTTCTGTCCTCTGGTTTCCTTATCCTCGGAGTGTCATTTTGACCCTATGGTCTCTGAATGGGTATTTCCCATCGGCACTGAATCCTCATCCAGGGCAGGAAGAATAAGATTTTGTGGCAAAAAGCCTCAAGGGACATGCTATCCAAGTCTGACTTTTTAAAAAAACATTCCCAATGACTTCTGTGTACATTTCCTGAAGATTAACTGGGTCACAAAGGCACTCTGACTGTAAGGGTGTTTGGGAAAACAAGTATTTTTAGTGGGGCATATTGTCATCCTATGTACTTTATTCCCCCTTTCCCCAAAAAACAATTGGTTCAATTTGCCAGGGAAAAGGCAAAATAGATATTGCGTACCAAACTGGAAATATCTGCTGCATCTACTCTTCTAGACTCATAGCTTGATCAGCAAACCAAGGACTGGGCTGCCCCCCAAAAACTAGAATTGAGCAGTCACCAATTTTTAAAAGGAATCTTGGTATTCCTGTATAGATACTGCCTAGTGAGTCATGAGAAACCGTAGGATTCTTTAGTGCTAGATGTGAATCTTATTCCAAATCATATTTTTATACTATCTGGAAAATGACAACATATTTTCCCTTCTGTGACCTCTCAGCAATCTAAGTCTTGCTTTCATTTTGTTTTGTTTTTCTTGTTTTGTTTTGCTTTTTTAATTCCCATTCCTGGAAGCCCAGTGGATTCAAACTTCATTGGCCCAACTAACCAGTTTTTATCATTTTATTATTGGATTGAGTAATTTGCGCTGGGTGAAAATATCATTCATCCCTCCAAATCCTACTTATCTCAGCCATGCTGAACTCCTTCAACATTTATCTAAGGTTATTTGATTGCAACAGACAAATCTTATTCTGCTGGGTTGTAATAGATCTGTACTCTTCTAATTTGGTTTCTGTGTATAGTTTTTAATCCCTTTAATTTTCATAAATAATTTCCTAGTTTATACAGTAGGCTATCCCACCAAATTTAGAAAATATTACTCCAATGATACATAAAATGGAAAATATCTTCTATGTTCATATACTTCTTCTCTTGCTCTTAATGTTACCATGGGCTGTAGAGTTTTTAAAAATTCCTTAATAGCATCCTATTTTGACAAACTGGAAAAAAAGAGAGAGAGAGAGAGAAGGACGGCAATTAAAATAAAAGCTAGAGCTTTGTCCACTAATCAACCACTGTGCCTCAAGTATCTGTTAACAGCATGAAGGGTAGAATACTAGGCAGATAAAATTGGACAATCGAGGAATAAGTTAAAATAAATTATAAGGTTTTATCACAACTTTATTCTTTAGTTATGGGACTTTTTGTTCTTAATTATTATGACATGACAGTTTTCAGCATAGAAAATATGCAACTTCCTCAAACATGACTCCTATGAGCAATAAACCTCAAATAATAGGGGGAAGGCAATCTGTGAAAACAGGCTCATTGAGTTTCCTCCCCCAGGTTTTATACATGGAACTATTATTTGCCCTTTTTATTTATTTATGTGTTTCTTTGCTTATTTAGTAAAGATTTTATTTGTTTATTTGACAGAGAGATAGAGAGCCAGAGAGCACAAGCCAATAGAATGTCAGAGGTAAAGGAAGAAGCAGGCTCCCCACTGAGCGGGAAACCTGATGTGGGGCTGGATCCCAGGCCTCTGGGATCATGACCTGAGCTAAAGGCAGACGCTCAACCATCTGAGCCACCCAGGCGCCCCTGCCCTTACTATTTAAAAGCATGTGTTACTTCTCCTGGCATGTAAATGCATTTTAAATTAAGATTTTCACATGATCGGGGCGCCTGGGTGGCACAGCGGTTAAGCGTCTGCCTTTGGCTCAGGGAGTGATCCCAGCGTTATGGGATCGAGCCCCACATCAGGCTTCCTCTGCTATGAGCCTGCTTCTTCCTCTCCCACTCCCTGCTTGTGTTCCCTCTCTCGCTGGCTGTCTCTATCTCTGTCGAATAAATAAATAAAATCTTAAAAAAAAAATTTTTTTTTCGCATGATATTCCAGGGTACAGTTTTGTGCTACAAAATTCCTCAAATTGGAATGTAATACTGACTGATAGCAGTGGTTAATATTCTTGTGAACCTAAAAGGTGAAGCAAACAAAACTTTGAAATTTACATAGTTTTCAATTTTCTAATGCTAGCAAAGGGGAGCTGCTTGAAAATATAAATCACCTATATTTTTCCTAAGGAAAGAAAAGCAAAAGGCCTCACATAACAGTTCAAATTATTCCTTGAATATCTTTGGCTTGTGTAGTGGCTTCGGTTTTTGTTTGTTTTTTCTTTTTCCTTTTTCCCCCCATGCTGTGTAAAAGGCGTGCTCAGAGCAGTACAACATAAAGGAGAGCTTTTTTCTTTTCTTTTTTTCCTTTCTCTTTCTCTCTCTTATATTGATTGCCTGAGAGGGTCTGTGTTTGGGGGTCTCTTGCAGTTTCTCTAGAGACTATTCATGTAAATTGAAGAAAATCAGTATTACTTGAAAAAATAACTAAAACTTTGATTTAACAGTACAAAATAGGGTACTGTCTAATCCCTCAAGTAGGAAATTGCTTTTCTTCATGATCCATTGCTTTCATACTGTTTCTGGCTGCTACTGTGGGAGGAAAAAAGACCCCCCCTTACCGTGTCTGTTTTCTTACCTCTTACTGGTTGGCAGTAAATAATAGTTGAAATAAATAAATTTAAATAATAACAGTAAAATGCATTACTGATAAGATCTTCAAGTCTCAATTGGACAAAAAAGCAAGAGATAATTTGCATGGGAACCTGAAGTGAGAAATTAGGACTTTGGCCTAGTGTAACAGTGGGGATGTGACTTTCGTGTGGCTCTTCTATATGACACTATAAATATTAGTTGGAATGGAATAGCACATGCTCCAAAATTGGGGATTTTTTTACATGGTAGTTTTTCCTGCTAGGTCCTTTAAATTATTTCCTTGACAAATGACAAATCAAAATGTTGCCACAATGAAGGGATACTGATCGTGTTGGTGTTATCTCCCATTGCCCATTAAAGTGTCCAGTTTTCACCACCACTGAAGCTGGTGTTTGCTGTGCTAGGAGGTAGAATTATTTTAAAGCAAGACATTGTGAATTGGACTTAAGTAGTTTCATTCTCAATGTTTGGCTCCTAATTTTTATTAGTGTGTGAATCTTTACATTGCACAGAAAATTGAAAGCTTTCTCCACTCTTAAAAATTAGAACAGCAAATCTAGTTTTAATTATTTAAGGGTAAAGGTAGATTGAACATTTATTTCTTCTCTCCATTGGATATAAAATATTTGAAATGTTTCCTGTATCACTTTGATTAAGTACCTAAAGTAAAATGAGGGTAAACTAGTTCATTGGAAAATAATATATGAGGCAGTCATCAGGTCTGCATTTTAAAAATCATCAGATTTTCTTTAATACTGTCATGTGTTAAATATTGAAGACCACACCATATGCCTAATGAAAGCTTCATTAGAAAGACATTAGTAGATTAATTTCACTTGCTGTGTGGTTTATTTTATTTAGAATGCAGTAAGGTAAGTTCATTAGTTTGTAGATGTGATGTTTTCTACTGTACCTCAGTGCAGCTAGGAACAATTCCACAGAGGTCTACAGATCTACTAACACCTGTCAAGATAAACACACAGTTCTCTGGGGGAATCATCTCAGCAATAGAACAGAGAAAATCTGAGGAAAGTAATTCTTTCATGAAAGAGAAAGAAGACCAACCCCCCCAAAACAAACAAACAAACAAACAAACAAACAAACAAAAAACCCCAAACCCACAACAAACCAATGATTAATGATTTTTTGAAATGCCTCAGAGGTCATATATTTCTCATACAAGTATAAAAAATATAATCTGTCTTTTCAGAATAAATGTTTGGGAATATATACTACTCATTTTGAAACAACTATTCCAAGAGATTTGAACTCTGTGGAATGATCATGCAATTTGAATGGAGCCATCGAAAGTTTTTCTGACATGTGTAGCTTAATCTCTCATCTATCCCAGAACAAGTATATTAGATTATAAGTTCTGCTATGGTGATATTTGAATGGTTATAGTTAAAATGGTGCCAGTATTTCCATTATAAAATCCTATTTTCAAGGACTTATAAGTTGCCTGTAAATGTTTGCTCTGCAATTCAGCTTGGCAGCAAGCATCTTTGCTTGGTGGTATTTTCCCCCCCATTTTACATATTATAAGAAAGAAAGACATCTGTTTATAGCATGAGTAGAAAATTTGACAACAAATTCCCTTATTCTTCAAAACCAATTTGTTTAGCATTCAAATCAGAGTTCAGCCTAAATTTCTTATATATTTTAGGCAATAAAAGAGCTAACTGAAAGCCTGTAAGGATAAATTGAAGATGATTTGTTTCCTTTGTCTGTTGGTTTTGGTTAAACTCCTAAACATGGAGATAGACTTAACCAGTTACTTTGATACTTTATTCATTCAGCACAATAATAATGTGGATATCCTTTTTTACATATCCCAAGTATTTTTTTTTTTTTTAGTTATTTGTGATAATCTATACTTGAGAAGGTAGCAAATAACTGGCAACGTTTGGAAAAAGTTCCCAACGGAGATATATGTGTTAAAATTTGACAGAAGAACGGATGAGATATTAAGAGAGAAAGGAAGGAGAAAAGATCATTTTTACTGAGGGAATAGCATGGGCAGTGGTAAAGAAGTGAAAAAGTGTGCTGTGTGTTTTGGGAAGAGAAGAGTTCTGTGGCTGGAAGCAAGGATGTTTGTAGGGGAGGTGACACAAGTTGAGATAAAGACAATTAGAGGTAGTGTGGAGGCAAATTTGGAAGAGCTTAATAGGACATGTTAAAGAGCTTTGACTTTACCTGGAAAACAGGTATTTGTAGTGAGATAGTCGTACTAACTTAACTATAGTACTAACATAAAAAAAAATCACTCTTGACAAAATGGGTAATCCAATACATTTATCCTGAATTGAAAAGGGATTAGATTATAGATCCCAAATAAACCTATTTAGAGATTCAATTCAAATGGCATGATTAAATTCCTTTCTGCAAACTAAAATGGTAGTATACATTCCAGAACATATATTCATAAAGATAATGGAATTGGTTTATGTTCTAAGTGCTTGGACATTCAGGGAATTGAACTCATCATATGTGTATGATGTCTGGTTCTGGATTTGGATATCTATATTTGCTAGGGAATTTGGAAATTGTATGTCAGTTTTTATATCTCCCTAACTTGCCTTATAGTTGTCTTGCCAAGTCTAGCTCCATTCTCAACAAACCCATGCTTCTTTCTTCTGCAGTGATGGATCTGCTTGACAGACTGCTGGTGAGTGCAGACAGAGAGATTCTAGGTTGTTGGTTTGGGTCACTGATCTTTCCTGTAGCCGATGCTGGTCAGACGGGAGGCCTGATAAGACAGGACTTGAAAGGGACTTGTATTTTTGTTGTGTGTTTGTTTGTTTTATGGTAATGGACTATGTGGATGGCCAGTGTCAGGTTTTATATGGAAACAGACATTCTCATCATTTCTGATTTATTTCCCCATGTCATAAAAGAAAAGAATAATTTATTCAAAAAATTAAGTAGGTAAGTAAATAAAAGTTAAAATTAAGTACATGCTAATACATATATATACTAGGTACCAGACACTAAGCACTTTACATCTGTCAATTCATTTAATCTTTGCAACAACCCTACAGTTATCAAGCCCCTTTACAAGTAAGAAAACTGAGTTTAAACAACCTTCATAAGGCCATGTGGCTAATAAGTTCATAGAGTCAGAATTGAATGCTAGTGTAGTGTCTGAGTTCCTGCCTCTAGCTTCTGGCCAGGCTAACCGAAGAAGGGCTCAAATGCAAAAGATAAGATGGAAGAGAACTTTTTTAGAATCAATTAATTATTTATTTTTAAATTTTATTTATTTATTTATTTATTTATTTATTTATTTATTTATTTTCTGAGCAGAATAAAGGAAAGGTGTGAGATGAAGACATGTAGGGTTAGATGGTAGACATCTTGAAGTCTTTAAAGAATGCTTTCAAGAGGAGATCTGGAAGCAGCACTACTGTCTATGTTGAGTACACTGCTAAGAAGGTGACTTTATTGGTAAGGAGCTTAATTAGAAAACGTGCCCAGTGTTGGTTAATAAAACCTATGGCAAAGACTTAGACATTTAGATGGAGTGGTGGTTCTGAAAATCTGGTTCCCCTGGACCTGCACTATAAGCATTATCTGGACACTTGTTCAAAATACAAATTGTCAGTACCTCTACATAGCAATGGAATCAAAAAGGCAAAGCAAACTATGATGTAACAAATCCTTTTAGTGATTCTCCAGGACACTAAAGTTTGAGTACCACAGAGACACAGAGACTAAACTAAGAGATTATTGGGAGATGGCCAAACTGGACTATAGACTGAGTAGGGAAGAGTTTAAAATAGGGCTACATTAAGAATCACATTATAGGGGCATCTGGGTGGCTCAGTCAGTTAAGCGGCCAACTCTTGATTTTGGCTCAGGTCATGATCTCAGGGTCCTGAGATCAAGCCCTGCATCAGGCTCTGCACCCAACAGGGAGTCTGCTTGAGGATTCTCTCTACCTCTGCTCCTCCCTCCATGCTCTCTCTCTCTCTCTCTCAAATAAATAAGTCTTAAAAAAATCACATTACAGGTCATTGTCATTATTATGTTTGTAGCACTGATCTAAAACATGTACATATGAACAAATGACAGTAACTTGTATTTAGTGCTCAATATACTTTAGAAACTGTCCCAATTCCATTACAAGAATCATTGTGTTATAATCATTTTACAGGTGAGGAAACTGGGGCAAGGGTCCATTAAAAGCAATGTCTAATGAATAGTAATGATGAACTCAAACTCACAAGTCTGGCAGTCAAGCCCCATGTTCTCCCACTGTGTTATGAATATATTCACATCACATAGCATGAACCTATGGAAGAGTGTGTCAGCAACACAAGTTGGCTGAAATAACTGTACAAACAATTATGATGACAGAGATTAAAAATGACATATGATTGATTGATGCCCAAGGAATGCCCCCAACATTTAAAGATGCTGTTGTAGTGAAATTTCTATAACCCCACCTTGGTGCCTAGTCAGTAAATTTTAGGTAGGATGTCATACATGAAGTTTTTATTAAATAGGCCAAGAGAAAAGAGAGAGAGATCATAAAACACTTCAGCTCTAAACACAACTAACCTGGCTTGAATAAATCTAATCGTGCTTTATAAATCAAATTGTACCTCCAGGCTTTAATTTAATTTGAGTGAGTTGGGTATCATGTTGGGTTCCCCTTCTCCCTGTCATTTGGAATGTCAATGTGGACATTCTAGGTAATAGCTATCCTGACAGAATTCACCAATCTATATCTATGACTGCATTATGTGTGGTGGGAGATTAAGGATAGGAAACAGTTCAGATGAGGAAACATGTCATAAATGAAACTGACTTTCCAGTGACATTATTACGTCTGTGGGCCTCCAGGGATGCTTTGAGCCCTGGCATATTTTTTTCTTGTTTTTGTCATTTGGTTGGTTGGTTGGTTGGTTTGGTTTTACTCTCACCACTCTTGCTCTCCTATTCAGATCCTCTCTCAGAATGCCCACAGGGACCTGCACTAACTCAGAAAGGAAACAGGGTCAGAGGTTTGTCTCCACTGCTTCACAGATGATACCCTCTCCTGAGCCTTTTCCTCTTTATTCTCTCTCAGTCCCAACTCAGAAATGTAGATAGACAGATATGTGGGGTCTTCTTGCCTTTTCATTGTGCTGACATTAGTAGAAATGCAAAATGAAAGACTGACACTCTTCTCATTTTTAATTTTTAAAAGATTGGTGCTGCCTGTGGGTTTTAATATACTTCCCCTCTGCTGCTTTTAGTGTCTACTTTTCTATTTAAAAAGCTTAATACTGAGCTGTAAGAATTTCCAATTAGGTTTAAGGAAAACAGGAAAAGGTTGAAAGTGTCTGCCTGACAACCGTCCTGTTACTTGAGACAGAAGGGTTGATTTTTGAAATATGAAAAAATAATTTGAAATGACCAGTCCTTTTCCATTTCTCTGCACACACACCCCTTCCACTCACTCTCTTCTCTCTCCTTCCATTTCCTTTCTTTGTTTTTCTCCCCTCAGCTTTCAGACCCATCTCCCATTTCTTAACACTGTTGTCCAATGTAGGCTACCTGACTTCTTGTTTGTTACAAATGATCAGCTGTGAATGGGCCTAGGACAGTTTTCCATGCACAGCTATTAGGTTTTTTTGGTAGATCTCAGTAGCCACAGTGGTTAGAGGCAGGGGAGCATTAACCACTCTTCCAAGAGTTCCCAAAGTGTGGGCCATAGTGAATGTAAAATGCAAACCAACTGCTGCTACAGAAGCAAACATTTATTAATAAGTAGGCGCAAAATCTTATAGCCTGTTCTGGAAGTGGGTAAGTTCCAGCTCTTGGTTCTGTTAGGGACATGAAAAATGTCTTACAAAAAAGATTTTGCAAATAAGGCAGCGACCAGCCCATCATCTGTCAGAATTAGGATCTGATACGGATCAAAAGTAGCACCCACTTCCTATGGTTTTGTGATGATTAAATGAACTAATAAATTTATAGCTCTCAGATTTGTGCCAGTTACAAACGTGTTAGTTCTTAGTACTACTATTATTGTGGCATCGCTCCTTATGGTAAAGGGTGAATAACCTCTTAGATTCACAAACTCTATTCAAGTAAAAGCAAAGCATGTCTGTAAAATATTTTGGCTAACCCACTGATCTTGAATGTTAATAGTTTTACGAGAGAGAACCCATTCCTAACCTCCATTACACCAATTGACGAGCCATTTATTTTGCAAATAATAACCTTTTTTTTCAACACACGTTGTAATTAATGAGCAAAGCCACATCCTGATTGGAGATGATGATAGCCAAGGCTTCTAGATGCTACCTCTGGCTTCTGTGATTCTGGCTGAGGCATTGGAGCGTGAATTCTGGATGAAGGGAGCTGACTCTCCTGGGACACAGAACACTAACACACATTTATATTACACTGTTTATGCTGAAATATTTAAGAGTAAATGACAGGCAGCCGAGTGCCATGTCTCCTCTAACCAGTTCCTAACTCAGCTGACAACAGTTTGTCAGGTGCTGCCTCAGTTTCCTTTAAATAATGCAGTTCCAACCACAAGGACTGACCAGCTGAAGAGACATAAAAAGTAAGCACACGCTTTATCTGGTTCATCCAGATTAGGCAAAAGTTTGTTCACAAGACTTTTCTCCCCTTTTTCAACAGAGAATGCTCCTTATTCCACCAAATTACAACCATTTGTAACAAATGTTGCAGCATCAGTATTATAGCATTCACCCCAGAGCCCCCTAGGTATCAAAGAGGCACCCTAGACACCTGCCTGAAAACTGCAGCTACAGTGTCTTCTTTCAACGCAGCTGTAAATCTTTCCTCTTTAGCTCTGGAGATTCCAGTAAAACCGAGATTTCTAGCCTATCCTTTCCCTAACCCTACCTTTATCTCCCTAGGCCTGAGACAATATAAGGCAGGCAGGAGAGCCTCTTCTTCACTGAATGCTCTTGGGAAGGTTCACCAGAATCTTCTATACTTTACTCCTATAGCTTTAGTTTATATAAATCACTCTTCAAAGTCCCAGCCCCATCCTTCTCTATGTTTTTTAAGAGAGTAACAAATACAGTAAATCCTCATTATCGACAGATATGAATTCACATCTTCACTAAAATTTGTAACTCCCAAATCAATACTAGTGGCACTAGGGTGGTCATTAACAGACAGGCACAGAGTGGCAAGAAATTTCAGGCCCTAACACCCAGCTCCCAGCAGAGGCCAAACAAGGCAACACGCCACCGCCTTCTTGTTTCAGCTCTCATGCTATAAGCAAGTCCTCTTTTTGTGTTCTGTTCAGTGGCATGTTTTCCACCTGTTTGTGTTTTTTGTTGGTTTTGGTTTTGGTGATTTTGCTGCTTAAAATGGCCCTTTAACATAGTGCTAAAATTCTGTCTAATGTTCCCAAGCATAAGAAGGCTGTAGTATGCCTTTGAGAGAAAGTAGGTATGTTACCTAAGCCCAACTCAGACTTGAATTATAGTGAGGTTGATGATGAGTTCAGTGTTAGTGAGACCCCAAATATATTCAATAAGGTGCCTTTAAACGGAAAAAAACACAGAAAACAAAGTTACATATTAACCGGTTGATGAAAGTGTTGTGACTGGAGGTTCATAGGAACCCAACACCTGGGGGCAATGGTTCAGTGGTCCCTAATTCATTGTCCAGTGGTGACTTTATAGACCATAACTACGATGAATAATGAGACTTGACTGTATGCACCAAGAGGCTAACTTACATTTCACATATGCCTAGCACTTGAGGGAGTACAAATGAAGACTTGACTCCTCTCCCCTTCAGGAATCTACCATCTGGTTGGAGAGGCAAGGACAGATCAACATCATATACAAGGGTATTGGAGAACAATGCAGTGCTCTACATTTCCAGTCAGTGGAAAGGAACTGAAGAACTGTGCAGGCTAACCAGCTTGAATATGTTAGACCTATATGGAAGGAGAGACATAATGCCTCAATTGTGGGGAGCATTTGATATATTTTAAAGTACTCTCACATTAAATATTGCATTATAGCCTTCCTGCCCTCTGGGAGTGTTAAGAAAGATAGGAACATGACTATTTTATAAAGGAAGCCACGGAGCCTCAGGGAGAGGCTAAGTGACTAATGTGACATAACCAGTAAATGGCAGGGCCAAGAATGTAGCCCAAGTTTCCTACCTCCTAATCCAGTGCTCTGTCCGTATTGTCACTGTAAGATGTCACAATCAGAATATTACCTAGAATCTTAAAACCGTACTGTTGGGATGATTTTCCCCTTCTTTTTGTTTTGAAGCTTACTTGATGTATTAAAAATGAATGTGCACAACCCTTGGCTAATGAATCAAAGTACACATGCTAAAAAAAATAACAAAATGAAGAGGAAATGGCCTGGGGATACGGGTGGGAACAGAACACTGTGGAAGGTGCTGAATTTGGGTTCTGTTGCTCTTTGAACAGCTGTGGGAAGTTGGGAGACATGGTGTATTTAAGTAGATGAAAACACATTCTCTAGCATGGCTAAGCCATTTCAATTCAGTGAACTACTGAAGAATTACTGTTCTTTAGTAGAATCACATAAGCTTGACAGGAATGTGAGATGCTGGATTGCTACAGATTTGATTTGTTGGCCCCTGGATAGTGGTTACACAGTGACCACCACAGTCCCAGGGTGACTCTGAATGAACTAGGATGCAATATGCAGTCTAAATGACCACTTCCATGAGTGGCTGATGTGAGTCAAATCCTCCTAGTATTACTTTTTTTTGCCCCCAATACATGACTTTGTATGTGTTGATCTAAGGGATTATATAGACAGTGAGGAGCCTGGGAGAAGTAGTGCTTTATCACCATTGTTTTCCTCTGTTTTTAAATAGAAATAAAGACAAAAAACGTTCAGCCACTCGACATGTCATAGTTTTTTATCATCTTTTGGGTACCAGGGAAGTATTTCAGTCATAGTCCTGAATCATATCTGCTAGCCTCCAGTGACTATGGTCCTCCTTGCCAACTCCACTTGCTGTCCTAGATTTTTACTCTTAGGTGTGTGTTGGCTTTGCTGGTCTCTCATCCAGGACATGCAGCTTTCAGTTAAAGATGCTGCATTTCACCCACAGGATATAAATGTCCTCTCTTCCTTGGAGGCATTAGATTTAGAAATATTTGCTTCCTATTGCTATTTTCCTTATAAGAAAGGGTGAGAGAAAGGCAGAACTCCACCCTTTCAAAACACCATCACAGCTGGGCTTCTCTAGGGATCTTGGGGGTGCCTAAATAACCCCCCAAATGTTTGAAGTACAAGCAATCTCATTCACACTGTTTCTTTCTGCTTTCCTCCTCTTTACCACCTGTCTCCTTCCTCTCTTTCATTCTTTTTCTGTCTCTTCCTTGGCTGCCAAATTCACTCAGTTTTTTTTCCCCCTCCTCCTCCTGTGTTTTGGTTCCCTGCACTTCCACTGCCTTATATGAGATCTGGTGTTGTAGTGGGAACGAGGACTCTTTGTTACGAGTAATATGTGTAATTAACAGATCACCAAAACTGATACTTGAGTAGATGGTGTCAAACCACATTTAGCAGATTGGGTTTGAACACCTGGCAGAACAAGTTTGGTCCAATAAAAAGAGCTGAATTCTTTCCCTTTTAAAAGCTCTCAAGACACTGGTTACATCTAAGCCATAGGGGTAGGGGAAGGGTGCCATTTGCCGTTGTAATTCAGACGGAGGGATCACCTGGCAGAGGAGGGAGAGTTGCTTTTTAGGTGTTCCCCGCATCGCCGTACACGTGTCCCTTTGATGTGTGGAGAATGCATGAGAGAGGCAAAGCAGGGCGATTTCTGTGGGAAGCTAGACCAGCCTCCCTTGTTACATAGGCTCGTCCTCTGCATTGCATCCGAGCTTCCGTGATTTGCTGTTTGGAGACTGCAGATTTGCATAGAGCCCCTCGCTTCGCCAGCGTGTGTGGTTTTTCTTTTCTTTTCTTTTCTCTTTTTTCTTTTTCTTTTCTTCTCCCCCCTCCCCCCTCCTTCGTCTGCTTCTTTTCCTCAGCTCTCTATCCCCTGTTCGATCCCCGCTTCCTTCATAAGGGTGCACTCTTCCCTCTGAACCCCTCGCCGGGCGTAAGTGTCAGGAGGCGGCGGACGCGGAGATTGCCTCGGGAGCAGGCGATGCGCGCCGCTGCTCCGCGCGCTGCCCGGGGGAGGCTGGCGCGATCCGGCGAGCCGGCCGGGGCTGAATGGAGGGAAGGGGTGCCTCGATTCCATGGGGTCTGCTTCTCCCTTGAAAGGAGGTTGGGCCGGCGAAGTGGCCTCCCCAGTCCCTACACACAATGCTAAATGGATTTACCTAGTGGATTCGCGGTGGATGGCTGTCATGTAGAAGTGAGGACCCTCCGGGAGGAGCTTTAAACAATTTCCCCGCTCCCCACCCCCCGGCACGCACTCTCGCCCGAAACTCTTTGGGAGTATCTCTCGAGAACCTGGAGCCCTGGAAATCTGGGAGCAGCCGCTCGCTCCGCGCTCGCTGTTCCCCGGGGCTGCCTTCCCGGACAAGCCCCCCATCAGCTGCATTTGCCTCGGCTATGTTTCGGATTCTTTGGGGTGCAAGGCACGGCGGACTCCAGGACCCCGAGAAGACTGTCCGAAGGAGGGAGAGGATGGGTGCCCTGGCGCGGTGAGGTGGCCGGCCCCTCAGCCCACCCGGAGCCGCCCGCTCCCCGGCGCCCTCTCCCCTCCCCGAGCCCCAAACTTTGCCTCCCGCGGCGGCTGCCCCTCGGCGGGCGCCCCTCCATGTACCAGAGGATGCTCCGGTGNTGGCGCGGTGAGGTGGCCGGCCCCTCAGCCCACCCGGAGCCGCCCGCTCCCCGGCGCCCTCTCCCCTCCCCGCGCCCCAAACTTTGCCTCCCGCGGCGGCTGCCCCTCGGCGGGCGCCCCGCCATGTACCAGAGGATGCTCCGGTGCGGCGCCGAGCTGGGCTCGCCCGGGGGCGGTGGCGGTGGCTGCGGCGGCGGCGGCGGCGCAGGGGGGCGCCTGGCCCTGCTCTGGATAGTCCCGCTCACCCTCAGCGGCCTCCTAGGAGTGGCATGGGGGGCGTCCAGTTTGGGAGCGCACCACATCCACCATTTCCATGGCAGCAGCAAGCATCATTCTGTGCCTATTGCAATCTACAGGTCACCGGCATCCTTGCGAGGCGGACATGGTGGGTCTGAGGTGCCAAGTTCTCGCGGGTTACTCCCTCTCTCCCTTTCAACCCTGCGCTCGCTTCTCGGCCCCTAAGGCTCAGAGAAATGGGAGCGCGAGGAAGGGAGGTGCATTTGGGTGTGTTTGGTGGGAGCCACTTATCTCTTTGAAGACAATAGAAAGGGGCTGGGGGAAGGCGTCGCGGGTGTTTGTGGTGAGGGGTGGGAGGGGCGTTTCTTGTCGGGGTGCCGGGAGAAGAGATGTGGGCACCTATTAAAGGACCATCCCTGGCCGGGCGCCTGGGCCCCGCGGGAAGGGGGCGTTACTAGCCAGAAGGTCACTCTGTGGCCGGATGGGGCGCCGCGCTTAGCCGAGGGACCTGAGCGCCACAGAGAGGAGGGCTCTGCAGAACCTTTTGTCTGTGCTGTGTGTGCTGCCCCACCTCCTGCCCATTTTCCCAGGCCTGGGGGAGGGAGAGGTTCCAGCTTGCACATTCCTTCAAAGTGTGCCCAGACCGCAGTGACAGTGAAGCGGTTGGTCCCAGGACTCACTCAGCACGCTGCCAATTGCTTTTGCCCCCACCTCTTCCCTTAATTGGAGAAGGTAGGAGAGTCACCGAGGCACCCTCTCCAGTGTCCGCCAGCACCTTGCCAGGCTTGGAGAGCACCTTTGAGCACCATCGCCTTTACTCCACCCCCCAAAACAAATACACTTCTCTTTCTTGGTGATTGGACTGAGTTGTTTTTTAAACAGAGCAGAGAGTGGTTTGGCTACCCAGACGCATCTCCCCACAGATCCTGTCTGAAGGCTGTTGGGATGAGGGAGGTCCTGCTTTCTTCTTCCTCAAGAGTTTAGTGCTTCCCAGAGGGGACAGGTGGGTCAGTGCCAGCTGGTCTAAGCCAGGAGGTCTGCCTGGAGGAGAAGTTAGAGTAGAGAGAAACTATTCTGACCCCAGGCTCCCTTGTCAAGAGCAGAGTGTAGAGAAGAGCCTTGGTTGGTAGGTTTCTTCTCCAGAGCAGCCAGCAATGTAAGGCCAGGTTCCTCTCATCTTCAGATAAGTGCTTATTTCAGATTCCCCGAACGGCCAATAAATATCAAACTGTTTTTGTGAGTCTTTCCCACTACCAGTGTTTCTTCTGTCCCAGAGTCAAGTCTGCTACTTGAAAAGGCAGGGTGAAAGTTGTGGAGACTTAAATTCCTTATCCCTCTTTCCCTGCAGGGCCCCTCCCTCTCTCAGACTTGGTTCAGCTTTACATCCTTTACCCCTCTCTTTAGGTAAATCTTCTCCCCAGAGCAGCCGCTGCTCATACTAGGATGGCCCTCTTCCCCAGGGCCAGGCTTCCTACCTGGAACAATCCTGCTTAGATAGGAGAACCTAACGGAAGAGAGAACAAATCCTCCTGCCACCTCCTCTTTAGGAGTGGCTTAGGGACACACCTTGATGTGGGTCCTAGGAATCCCTTCCCCTCCTTCCCTCAGGCCCCTCTCAGGAATTTTCTCTAGTTCAGAGTGGCTAGGCTGGAGAGGAGAGATGCCCCACACCTGGGCTTCCCCTTAACTGAGAAGAAGGGAGAGGCTAGATCCCTCTGAAACCACAAGGAGTTTCTGCTGCTCTCACCACTTGCTCACAGTATTCCAGGACCTTGTTGCTCCTTTGACCTGGGTGCCGTTCTCACCCACTGCCCTGCCTTTGTGCAAAATTGTGTGAGTCCCGTGGGAGGAAGGCAAGTCAGGGTGCAGGAGGGGCAGACAGAGCGTGGGTGGGTGGGTGCGTGAGGTGAGCCAGACAGGGGTATGTGAGGGGGGTGGGGCGTCTAATTGTGCCAGTGGGAAGCGCTTGGCTAATCACCTCATATGCATATTAACTTCTCCTTTTCTGTGGCTCTGCCTCTCCCGGGGGCTGAGGCAGCTGAATGGGGGGCGCCCTGGGGAAATGGAGAAAGGAGAACACCGAGGGGCCCTGCCGCAGAGCCGGCACTCCTTTCCCCTTCCCACTGCAGCTCCTGCCCCAGTCAGGCGCCGTCTGCTGGTCTTCAGAAACATTTCTTTCCCTCCAGAATACAGTGATTGTCTCTGTATGTGAATGAAAAACTAGGCACATCTATCATTGAAAAAAAGGAAAGGATAGAAGATAGTGGAGAAAATTGTATGTGAGCAGTGATTGGTATTATTCCTTTGGGTCAGAGAACTTTCTCTTTCCTTTGAAGGTTGTGTTGTATGGCCGTATTTGCTTTTGAAACTCCCCACCTTCCTTGAACATACTTCTGGAGGAAGATTTCCGATTCCCTTTTTTTTTTTTTAAATCAGAGTAACAAACTTACCTGTCAGTAGCCAGCCTCCGCCAAATAAAATAAAAGATTCACTGGTGTGAATCTTTCATACTTCATCCCTTTCCTTTCTTGAACAGAGGGAATTAAGTCTGGCTAGAGAACAATCAAGGAACATTACGGTTGAAATAAGCCTCTGGGAGTGGGGATGGAGAGATGTAAGGTGGGAATGCAGAGGGGCTGAGAGCAGGGCAAGCAGGGTGGTAGCTTAAAAGAAACCTAGTAAGAAAGAGGTGATGTTGAATTTGTTGGGTCAGTAAATTGCCTGAAAATTCGGCTAATGAGGATAAGGACCCACAAGGAAATAATCTTTGAGCCTAACAGACGAGGCTGAAGGGGAAGAACAAAGGTGAATGACAATATGATAAATTCCTAGCTAAAAATCAAGGCAGGTGTAAATTAGGTTTAGTTCAAAATTTGAGACTCCTGAAAACATACATATGTTGATGAAGAGATGAGCCAGCCTGGTTTTTTGTATTAGAATTTCTTGGAATCATAAGCATGTTTTTCTCATAATGGGGAAAGAATGTAAATGCTTGAATGTGTAAAAGAAAAATCATGTATGGTGTATTTTAGGGAATAAAATTGAGCCTACCCTCTGTGTTTTGAAAACTGCTGGGTTGACTATCCAGGTTCATTCTTCTTCATTTTCTCATCTTGCCATGCTTCATTTGCACTATTATGAGGTGTCACTTACAAGGATTGCAGGGTGCTGAAAGCGCTCCTGGCTACCCTGAGCATCTTTGTGCAAGCTGACCCAGTTGCAGAGATTATGATGAGGATTTTTTTTTAAAATGCATATGAAAAGCAGGTTTTGAGATCACCGCAGAATCCATTTCATTTTGCACGTACTTAAAAATGTAAGTGATGAGAACACCTCCATAAAAAATTATATTTTTATTTAAAAAACCAGAGAATTGTATGACTGTAAGTGATAAAAAGCAAGCCTGCTTATAATTAAGAATGCTACTTAAATCCAGCAGGAGTTCAGAATAGACCAGTGTGTTCAGTTAGTATTTCTTCAGCAAAGTGCTGTATGTGCCAAGCATAGAATGATGTCAGCGCAGTGCTCGGGTTCCCATCTCTTCTCCTGGCTTTCCTAAGAACCTCTACATACTTTTAGAAATTAGTTTAGAGCCTCTCAGTAGTTTCAGGAGATAAAGGAAGGAGAAAGCCATCGTACAACTGAGCACACGGGGGCTAGCCGTTCTCCTCCCACAAATATGAGCTCCGGAAATTATACTGTCATGATTAGCTTATAATATTAAAGGGCAAAAGGGCTTTCCCAGAAGGGAATGTTAACAGATTTTGAAAGTGTGGTTTGTAATTGAAGCAGCCCAATGCTGTTATATAAGAATAATAATTATATCTTGAATTTATAACATTTTTCTTTCTGGGGCACTTCTGTATATAAACTAACTTCTGAGAGGAGCTGTTGGTTTTAGAAAGAGTTAGAATAACATTTTCCTGGTAAGGCTACTGAGGCATACCATAGGTGCACCGAAAAATGAAGCCAAATCTCTGATCAAAGTCAAAGAGGAGTTAGAATCAAGGTTTCATGGCCCAAAGCCCAGAGCAGCTGAAATGGCCCACCATGTGCGTTAGTGGTTGATCTCTTGGAGAAGAAATCATTACAAGGACCAAAGCCTAGCATTTTGCTTGCAACATGTATTAACAATAATGAATACTGTAAGAGAGGCTGGTGGCCACCTCACTGATGTCCCACTGCTCACTTCATTGATTCTGCTGAGGACGGTTTTGTTTTTCTTTCATTTTTCTGAGACATAAGTTGCTGTATGATACAGTGATCCCTTTGCTCCTTTGTCTAGGAACCAAGAGAGTTAGCAAAACCTTTTGCAATATACTTAGTGTTGAAGAAAAATTTAGCCTTTCTGGTAATTAATTCATATGTGTGACCCAGAACGTTTTTGGCTATGAGTATTCAGCTGAAATAGACATTTCTACCCCATACCTCTTTCTTACATTGGCTTCTTGAACAAAAATATGCATCACTGCAATGCTATTTTAGATAAGGTGGTCAGCTAATATTTCTAGAAGTTTTGAATCAATCATGGGCCAAGTAGTCCAAGACTCTCAGCTAACTTTTGGTTGCCCATCTTTAATATATTTATTTTTTTAGATTGTCCATCCGTGCCTTAAGAAAATATGTAGTATATGTGTGTTTTTGTGTTCATGCATCAGGTACTGTGGAAGGCCAGATAATAATTGGGATAATGGGAATAAAGGTAAGAGGAGCAAGGTACCCAAGGCAGGACCATCAGAACGTTTGCAATTCAGTTCTAAAAATCCAAGCTATTGTTAGAAAGAAGTTAATCTTTAGGCAAAGAAACAAAACTTGTTCTGTAAAAACAAGTACCCTCTGAGCATAAATGCAAAAAACAGGTTTATGTATGTGTAGCAGTTATCTGGGACTCAACATGAAATGATCTGATAAAAACATCAACATAGCGGATTTTATCTACATTATATTTCCCTTAATATTAATGTTCTAGAAAGAGCTCCTTGCACAATTGCTTTTCACTAAGTTGCATTTATTTCTTCTAACAAAACATAAAATCTTTTATTTTTTAAACAGAGATAAGTCCAGTTTTACAAATGTATTTAAGACAGGGACTTCATTAACTTAAATTCAGACTACTATAAAAACAATTGAGGCAACTTGGTCTGGTGAAGATAATTCACAGACGCATATCTATGTGAAAATTTGGCCACTGCCACTTATTAGCAGTATATAAATTTACTAAACTACTTATCGTCACTAAAACTGTTTCCTCAATCCATAAAATGAAAATATGAGTTGTATCTTAGTGAAGAATAAATGAGACCATGGATTTGATGAGAGCTCAGGCTATAATAGGGCCCAAATAAATGTTTATTTTTAAAAAATTAGACATTTAGTTTGTTTACACATCTTGGCTTTGAGGAGTGCTCCCATGAACATAGGAATGTGAATATCTCTTCAGAATCCTGATTTTAGATCTTCCAGATAAATGTAAAGAAGTGGGATTGCTGGATCTTATGGTAGTTTTTTGGTTGTTGTTGCTTTGTTTTGTGCGTGTGTGTATAGTGTATTCTTCTTTTAAAGAAATTGTTTTTCACAATGGCTGCACCATTTTGCATTCCTACCAACAGTATACAGGGTTCCAGTTTCCCGATATCCTCGTCAAACTTTGTTGTCTTTTTGATAATAACCATCCGAAAAGGTATAAGGTGATCTCTCATTGTGGTTTTGTTGGAATGGATAAAGAAAACATAGTACACTCAGATAATGGAATATTATTCAACCTTAAAAAGAAGACTATACTTCTGCAGTATATCATGGGTGAACCTTGAGGACATTATGCTAAGTGGAATAAGCCAGTCACAGAAAGACAAATGCTCCCCTTATATTAGAGGTATCTAAAACAGTCAAACTCATAGAATGAGGGAAGGGAATGGTGGTTGCCAGGAGCTGGGGTCAAGAGGAAGTGGGGAGTCGCTTATCAGCAGGCATAAGGTTTCAATTGTATAAGACGAGTAAGATCTACATATCTGCCGCGCAGCCTTTTAGAGTGACAATACTGTATTGCACACTTAAACATTTGTGAAGCAGGTAGATCTCATTAAGTGTTCTTACCATTTACAATCAAATTTTTAAAAAAATTAGAAGAGCTTTCAGAGAGAAGACACATGAGGTGGAAAAAACAGACTTGAAACCTGAAGGCTTGGGTTCTAGTTCTGATTCAGCCGGTTATGCTGTTCATCCTCAGAGACAGCTGTCGGTGCCTCATTTTACACACACCCTGTGTCTCTTCTAAATGAAAGACACAATCGGTTTTCTGATGTGCTATGACCTTAATGATAGTGTCGAACATGGCTTTTTATATTGTTTTGTCATTCATATGTATAATGTTTTAATTGGACTAAGATCAGTTCCAACTTTCAGTTCTAAGTTTCCTTTGATAAAAAGAATCTTTTAAAATCCTCATACTCCTGTTGTCTTTTCCCAGAGGCTTATTGATTCTAAACATACTGTAACTGTAACTGGAGATATTTTTGCAAAGATTGTATTTAGGTCCCTTAAGCCATCTAGTTGTCCTCCTCATTACTTAGGAGTGGCTTACTTATGTTCACAGGAACCATGGGGCGGGGGGTGGGCAGGCTCAGGGTACTTGCCTAAGACTTGCCACTCACCTGAGGTCCTAAGGAATATGTCTTAGAGAAGCACCTGCTTCCTTTGCTTGGTCTTTTTGCCCAGTTCTTTTGGGTCTGTGTGGGCTGTAGACTATCTTCCTGAACAGAAACTGGTAATTGCCTTTTCAATATTCCTCTCTCTTACAAAATGCAAGATTTTTTTCAGTGTTGATCATATAACAATGAATTACCTCAAGCTTTAGACAGAAACTTAGTAAAAATGGCCATATTTTAAGTATATATTTCCACAGAGCCCTCATGTAAAGTGTCTCAGTTAATCATCATCATAACCCTGGCAGGGCTTATGATCACAATTTTGCTGACAGGGAAACAGATTTAGAGAGGCAATGATTCTGCCAGGGTCACTTAATTAATAAGTATCCGCAGTACTTTTGCTTTTCCACTACAATATGGTAAGAGACGAAGGTGTTTTTTTTTTGTTTGTTTGTTTTGGTTTTTGGTTTTTTTTTTTTTTAAATACTGCACTTAAATTTAGAAGACCTGAATTTTGTCCCAGTATCGTCATTTTCCAATTCACGTCTCAAAAAAAAAAAAAAAAAAAAAAAAAAGTTTCTTCATTAAGAATAAAATTGGCCAAGGAAAGGTAGCTAACCAATACAGTTACTAAGAATTGTAAGTGACTATGTATGTGAAATTTGTATCTCCATTCTAGTGGAATATATTTTAATTAATACTACATTTAGATGTTTAGCTAAAAATAGGTAGTATGATGGGTATGGATTAATAAATAAGGGGCATTTTCAAATTCAACTTAAAGCATTATACTCAGGCAGTGATAAATAACAGAATTAAGTAATGACAATTATAATAAAATATGTTATGACTAAAAGATGATTCCTAAGGAGACTTTGTGTTAATCACCAAGTATACAGACAGATAAGAAGAAACTGCTGTGTCTGTCATTTTTGTGAACTTGGTATCTGGGGGATTTTTGGATTGGAGCTGAGGTAGTGTAGAAAGGTATTTCTCCAGTGGGCTTCCAAGATACGTGGTTATGTACATATTTTTACATGAAGCTTGTATGAATCTGGTAACCGTGTGTGCGTGTGTGTGTGTGTGAGAGAGAGAGAGAGAGAGAAAGTGAAAGTATTACACCCCTTTTAGTAATGGGATCTCCAGTTTAAATGTATTATGTAATGTGACCCACATTATGGACTTTGTTACATGTTCATGTATTTTTTTTTCCATTTAACTATACTGGTGAGAAAAAGTATTATGAAATACCTCTGAAAATTAGCAACTAGAAATAAAACGTGTAAGTAAATGGTAAAGAAGTGATTTTTAATGTGTGGTAAAATACAAGGCAGTGACATTTACTGACTTGGACATCGGTTCTGCACAGTTGTTTTGATTATGTGAGTTGCCATTGGACTAACATTGGTACATGTAATTATTTATGTGGCTCAGCCTGTCTTGGCTATTAGTTACCATCTGGTCATCATGGCATATTTTTCTAGATGACTACAGGATTCAGGGCTGCTAAACAGAAGTGGTATTTTTGATGCTTCATAGAACTGAGATGATTTTGGATTCTGAAATGTCTAATTTTACTTTAAAGTTGAATTATCTAAAGGGTGGATAAAGCATATCACTCTGAGTGATTGTGATGCTGTTCTAAAAAAAATACTTTCAGGGCAAATATGGAAGTTCAGTGTCATAGAATTCCAAGAGTATCCACTTAGCACTTTTATTTGGGTATGCAGCAGGATGTTTAAAGAAGTGTGTAGCTTTCCTAATGAACTACCTTTTCCAATTTTTTAACATCTTGCTTTTGTTAATCTGATAAATGCTCTAGTTTGTATCTATGCCCTTGTATATGTCATTACCTTTTCATTATCAAATATTACAATCTGGCATAGAGTAATAGTACTGGAGCATGACAAGTTTAAATACCACGGAACTTTTGCCAAGAAGGTGTATTATAGAAATTTCACATTGACGTCCAAGAGTCTTGCCATGTTGGACTAGTTATGCTTAACATACTCATTGAAAATTGATCATTTTCTGCATTACCCCTTTCCAAAGTTGAAGTAATGAAACTTTCCTCAACACTCTAGAGTTAACTTCCTTGAAGTGTACTTTTAACATTTTCAAAACTGCAATATGCTGTATCAATCATTTTCCATGGCTACTGTCAGAGTGGTAACATGCTGGAGTAAGATGAACAATAAATATATCTCTGTCAGCACAGTGGCTAATTGGACATGCTGTTATATATGCAAATAATGTATTTGGTTTCCCCATTTATTCTTCTCCTTGGAACTTGTCCTAAATGTGATAATAGAAGTTTTTGATTCTGCAATGGACAACTTAAACTGTAATCAAAAGTAGAACGCTGCTGATGGATTTCTGATAAACATCTTTTTACAAAAGCCTATGTTTTTGCATATGCACAAGGTATCGATTGTCTGGGTACCTTTGTAATGATTGAAATATATGATACTAGTTTATTTGTACTTGCCAGTAATAAAAACTTTGCCTCAGTAATCTTTTAAACATAAAACTTTGCTTTTACTTTTTAATAAAATAATTTTAATTATCTTTACAAGAGAAATTAACTCAGCTCTTGCCTTATAATAAGGAAGTGACTTAAATACTGTTCAGGTATTTCACTGTTTCTTATTCCATCCTAATAAAAAGGCTATGCAGAGGAAGAGCTAGGACTATGAAAGTGGTAGTAAATGGCCAACTACGTCATTTACTTATTGACTAATCACTTAGTGCCTGTTATACATCAGGTGCTGTTCTAATCCCTTAACAAAATAGCAACTAATTTAATCCTCAGCACTTGTGCAGTAGGTTATATCAATCTCCCATTCTACATAGAAAGATATTAAGGCACGCCCAGGTTAAGAAACGACAAGTTTATAAAAGCTAAATTTCTGGGGCCTGGAATTAAACCCAAGCAGGCTCACTCGGAAGCCCATGCTCTTAACCCCTACTTTTTGCTCCGAACAAATGTAATTTGTCTTGACTGAGCATTTTGTTTTCTCCTCTAGCTCTTTTATCACCAGCAGTACATAGGGGACCAACCAAGGATGAGTATCTGGACTTACTTTGTTTAATTTCCAGTTAGTCATTCGCTGAAGGTTTAGACCCTCATCCTTATCTTCCAATTTGTTTTTAAGCAATGTGTTTTTTAACTACACATGGCATCAAGACGCTTCTTTGTGCCTCCCTTCTTATCACTTTATTTGTTTTGACTAACTTATTAATCTCAGTATCCACCACCACATCAAGAGTAAAGGAGTGATTGATTTAAGATGCTTATTAATGTTTATTAACTTCTTTCATTCTAGTTGGCAAGTACATTCCCCACCAAATTGATAGATCTGCTGTGATAATAGACTAATTTGCGAGTGCAGCCATGATTTACAATTAAAAATGAACAGTTGCATTTTATCTGATTATGTGATTATAGTCTTATGAGATGAAAAGAATCCTTCTATAAATGGTTAAATAAAATTGTATAGTTTTAAAGGCAGGGTATAGAGAAAAGACTGACAATTAATGAACTACTTTGAGTATTTATCCTGATTTTAATTATAGTTTCTTAAATATGAAATCTTGAATATTTTAAAAATCAAATTGTGTTGGTTATATATGCATGGTATTATATGACTACATAAAAAAATTTAAGCATTATTTCTACTCATTTCTAATTAGACTGTAAGTTGGGGCATCATTCAGAAAAGGTGGTAAGTTTGCTTTGAAGTTTGAGTCTCTTAGCTGCATTTTTCTTTCTTTTTTTTTTAAAGGATTTTTTTTAAAGATTTTATTTATTTATTCCACAGAGATAGAGACAGCCAGCGAGAGAGGGAACACAAGCAGGGGGAGTGGGAGAGGAAGAAGCAGGCTCATAGCAGAGGAGCCTGATGTGGGGCTCGATCCCATAACGCCGGCATCACGCCCTGAGCCGAAGTCTTTTAGGTCTCCTTGTATCCACTGACTGACTTTGGGCAAGTTTCTGAACCTTTCTATGCCTCAAGAGTAAACTTTTACTCCTCAAGAGTGAAGTAGGGCCATAATCCCTATCCTGTAGTGTTGTTGTGGAGACGGCTTTATGTAAGCATCTGGCACAGGGTCTGATAAATTGTGGCTGCTTTTCAACTAGCAGATTAACCTTTCTCCAACAGTGGGTCTTCTTGGCTCTGGACTCCATTAAGGAAAAATCCAGGAAGGGTTGAAGTTAGTTATAAACATGACTATCCTCAGAGTGTTTTAAAATAGATTGTCTTCTCATCATGCCAGAGTGACGTGGGGGATTACTTATAAAGACAAGAGGTTGAAATTGAGATCCTTTCCTGGTATTTGATTCATCCAAGAAAGGATAGCGCAGATATTAACAAGAGGATACTATACATAAACCCAACAGTTTTTATGCCCTCTTTCCCTTTGGGAGTTAAACCAGGAAACCTGTATCAGGGCTAAACCACAAAGGCTATTGGTGCATCTTAGTGTGGGACTTTGTTTTCTTTAGAAGTTAATTTTTGAATTTAGATTGGGACTCCTTAAATTTGGGTAGGGGAGGAGAGAGCATTGATGAGGAGAAACTTAGGAAAATGATTCTATGTGTTTTGTTTTGTTTGTTTTTTTGCCTAATCAGCTTCTGAAAATGTCAGCAAACGCAAAGCCAGCTTTACCGGGCTATATTACAACTGAAAGAGATTTCAGTAAGAGAAACAGCATTTCCTGGCCCAGAATCGCTATATCACTTCTTTTACTGTGGCCACTTAGCTTATGCAATAGCCAAATGCTGAGAGAATAGCATTTAAACAGAGCATAAGCATTTGAGAATACTAAATCAACCGTAATTTAATCACCTATTTTTGAAAGATAGCTAGCCAATTTCCTAAAAATAAATGAATGTTTTAACAGGAACTTAATATCCATGCTTGATTTTTTTTTAATCCTTTCTAAAAAGAGGCTATCTTAGGAAGTGTATAGTAGGCAAAATTTCATGATAGTTGGAAGCAAATTTATTTCAGGCGTGTGATCACCTGAGATGATGCGGACTTTGAGATCGAATCGCTTCACTGGAGTGACCCGTTACTTCCACACCCCAAAGTGTGAAGAGACAGAGGTGGTATCAACAGATAGCAACTGAGGATTTCAGTCCAAGCAAGATGTGTTTAAGATAAGTGATTGATAAGATTAAATTTGTCTTTGTTGCCCCTCCCCCAAGGTTTTCTTATTGTGGTATGTGAGTGCCACCAACAAGGTTAATCTCTAAAACCAGGTAGCTTGAATTTTCCCCTAAATGAAGATGCTTTATAGATAATAGATAATGAAGAGTGTTCTTGGAGAAAGGAGAAGGCATTGCCTGGTGCCTCTGGGACTTGAGACATACGAGTCCAAGTCCCACCTTATGCACTCACGCGTCGCATAGAGTAGTATTTTGGAGAATCTAGAGACTTCATAAGGGGCGCCGGCCATTCACAAAACAGAGCCCTGGTGACCGTGCCTTGGCAGTCTGCGCTATGGCCGTGTAGGTGTTTAGAAGTCAGAGATACAATTTTCAGCAGAGACACAATTTCTGTAGAGGCCGGATTCTTAGTTTAACTGTGAAACACAATGCTGCACTTACTAGACGCTGGCTTTGAGCTGCTAGAAAGGAGAACGTTCCTGAGTGATGGAAAGACACACAGAGAGACAGGAAGCCCCCCAAGAGCAGGGCAGTTATCCATCCTTCCCTTGCCTTTAGGAAGCCCTGATATCCTTACTGTTCAAAGTCCTGCATCTGCAAAGAGAAAATGCTAGGGGAGGGATATGTAGGGAACTGATTCTCCGTTTTTATATCATTTCTTTCATTCAGCCTCCTCATTCACAATATGCAGATATTTAGGTTATTACCAAAATGTGGGGGTTTGTACACTCTCTGCTGGCAAATCAGTGTTCCAGCAAGTGCCAAGAATACAGAGAGCAGTCGTCAATCACCAGCACTTACCAAGCGCCTGCTGCTTGGGGTGGGACATTGTTTTAGTGACTACCAAAGGATATAGCGCCGGAAGAGACCACCAAATCCATTCTGCTGCCTTGGGCTTTAAAATGCAACCTGCCTGCCTTCTGTTCTTTCAGGTGCCTCAGGGAGGCCTTCCAAATCCTAAAGCAGCCAGCAGGAGATGTGAGGCACATTTCTTTTTCACTCCATTGCTGCTCTACACACCTACCAGAGGCCCCATTTACACCATCCAGTGGACTAGACAGCCACAGATCTACCTTCTTTTCAAATTTCAATGGGAACCTGGTCCATATCCTGTCAGTGGTTGGGGAGATGTTTCATTGCATTTCTATTTTCACATTTGTACAGCTTTTAATTATTAAAAAGTGGTTTCTCATGTGTTTTTCTTACATGATACCTACAATAAGCCTGTAAATCTCTCATGGCAGGTTTTGCTCCACTTTGCAGTTGGGGAAACACTGTGACGTGGTACCTTTAGGTGGCCTGACTTGGTCACATGTTTATAAATGACAGAGCTGGGACTTAAACACAGTATGTTGGTTCCCAGAGTCCAGTGCTGCTTCTGCCATGCACCTGGGTGAGCGCAGGGTCTGTGTGTGCTGTCCTCAGAAACCCAGGGACGTGAGTGCGCCCAATGATGCAGCAGGGATTCTGGGAAAGAACCACCGAAAGAACCAAGTCTTATAGATCTCCTGGGCTAGTAGTAAAAGGAAGAAGGAATCGAGGCCCTTTAGATAAAATAAAACTTAAAAAAAAAAAAAGTTTATTTGATGATGAAGGGAAGGAAAAATGTTTCCTCTACCTTTCAAAGTCTTCCAGCTGGAGTAAGAATTAAGTTTACACGCAACAGATTAACAGTAGAACAAGACCAAACTTTTATTATTTGTTCATGAAGGCCTAGTAATGAAATTGAGACCAGATAATGAATAAAGAAATGACCAAGGCAGGCAGTTTTTATACTTTTTAGATGGAAGGACAGAAAATCTTGAAGAATTGACAGGACACAGAAAACTTAACTTTGGGAACTTCAATTAGTAAAGAATTCTAAACAGAATTTGGTCTGGGGTAGTAAATTAGTAAAAAGTAACAAGGGTTACTTTACAGCAGCCTTTCTGGCCTTGAATTTCCTATCTCTGGTGATAAGGGTATCTCTTTACCTCCTGTCCTGAGAGGGTACCTTTCAAAAGAGAGATTTATTTCCTGCTTTAAGTGGAACGGAGAGGGTCTGAGTGTCCTTTTGCGCAGCCTGTCTCTGAAGTAACTTTTACTTAAAATAAGCAATATGCAAAAGTGGCATATTAGGGCAGCCTGTCCTTGGCCCCTGCAGTGAGATGGTCATGATTAGAGATTGGCTTTCAATATATTTTATTAACGTGATGGTTTAATTTTCTTGTTGTTTATTAGGGTTTGTCTTTTGGAAAAGAAATGAGGGTTCTAGCTTGAAGAATGAACTTACTGTCTCTTTATCATTTTGAACTAATTCAAAAAAGTATACATAACTCTGGGAAAGCACTCTTGCTTAACATATCTTCATTTAACTAATGCTTTGATTTTTTTAAAAGATGAACGGTAAGAAGCCACATATAGTTAAAATACCCCAATTATTTGTGTAGAATTATTTAAGAGCACTTGGAAAATTGAGATATTCTGTCAAGGCTTAATAATTACAGCATTTGATTCTTCACAAAGATGGCAAAGAAATTTACAAAGAGAGTTACACTTTGGGAATGTATTTTGCTTATAATAGAATGAAAAATGATGCCCAGCTGGCATGATGGTCAGCATTCTCCTGAAGCAAAGCTCTCTCCAACTAGGTGAAAGTAAATGCTTCCAGGTGATACCTTAGTTTAGAGATTATGCTGAGATATGTTCAAGGTATGTGTTTGTAGAGACACAGCCTACATTTTCGAAGCAGCATTCTAATTCCCCTATATTAAATTTTTGAGGACAGGGAGTATGGTATTTGTTGTACCTATACCACCTAATATAATGTCCAAAAATAAATACTCCAAGATACAGAAATGTTTATAGAATGATTCCTAGAAAGCCTCTTTATACAGAAGCAATAGTATGTTCATCCTGTTATGTGGAACTGGCTTTAAAGCTAGTTACAATCAACAGTGTATGATAATTTGAGCTATATAAATAGCCTGAAACATCTAAATATTTCTCCCATTGCCTGTGATTCCACCATTAGAGATTCATTCTTTAGTGTCTTGATAGCTTTCATTAAAATTTGTTGTATGTTAAAAGAGCATGAAATTTGGAGTCTACCAGTCTAGATGACCTCTCTAAAATGGGATAAAAGTGACAGTCTCTGTCTTTATTGAACCATGTTATGTGAGGAATAAATGGCATAATGTTTGTAAAGTGCTATGGAAATTATATTTAGGGAGAATAAAAACATTTTAATAATATATGTAAGCCAGTTACTTAGGAAATTGTAATACTTTAAGCTGGTGTAAGCCGATGATTCTTAATATTTAAACTGTATCAGAATAGACTAGGGAACTTATTAAAACTACAGATTCCTAGGCTGTACCCCTAGAAATTCTATTCAGCAAATCTGAGGTGAGACTCAAGAATTTGCATTTCTAAATATCTGCTTTGAGAGGTGATAATGTAAGTGGTTCTTGGACAACTCTTTGAGGAATGACTTTACACTGTTATCAAGTAGTATCTTCAACTGCTGGCCTTTACCGAGCTCTTTGTAAGCCTTCAAGACATATTGTCTAATGAACAATTAGAAAGTGATTACTTTATATCCAGCGAACACAAGGATGTCACTTGGATGCAAGGAGAATGGTGTGGGAAAGTATCTCGAACCTGATATCACATTAGTGATCAGTTGGTCTTGAGAGTATTAACAAGGATACTAACAAATTGTTGTCTTTTGTCTTTTTCCTAGGAAGGATTGTTATACATAATAACTATTCATACAGGAAACAGACTACAAGCAGATTCCCTTTAAAGGCTCCTAGCTATTGTTTTGATGGACTGGGGTATCCCTGCATTCAGCCAACTCTGTTTGCTCCATAGTTATAATTTTGAGGGTCATGTGTATGTGAGTGGATAATACATGCACACAGACAATTAAAAAGTTTTAGTCAGCATTCTCCTTTTGCCCTTCCATTTATGCATTCTTAGGTTTTATATTCTCAATATCTTTAGAAAGGATTTTTTTTTCTTTTTAGTTTATAATGCAAACTAAGATGTCCTTTCTTCTTTTTTTCCCCAAGTAAAAAAGTCTTTTAATGGTTATGAGGGGGATGGGTGGGAGAGGGAGAGAGACTCTTAAGCAGGCTCCATGCCCAGTGTGGAGCCCAACACAGGGCTTCATCTAACAACCCTGAGATCCTGACCTGAATTGAAATCAAGAGTCAGATGCTTAACCAACTAAGCCGCCAGGCCCCCGACCATGAAAGCTTTGATGCAGGTGTTATTTTGGCATACATGTCATCATACCCTATTTATAATGTTTTAGATTTTGTACGGTCTTCTCCAAGTTTCATCCCCTTTAATGTTTGTGATTTTTTTTTTAATGTTAAATCTATTTTGAACTTCCTCTTTCTTCATCTTATTCCTAAATCATGTATACCTTTCTAAAAAATGACGTTATCACTGGGTTATAATTCTTCATTCTTTTTGGCTCTATGCAGATGACAAATATATCTCTGGAATCAGAAATTTGGGGTAGTAATAGGGAATTTAAGGACTGACTAGTTCCCACCCCTAATTTTACAAATGAGGGCTCTGAGACTCAGGAAGGTTAAATATTCAATTCTGGGTTTCTTCCCCGGCTCAGTACTCGTTTCCTCTTAGCTTTATTCATGAGTTACCCAAAATTCGAGTAATCTAACCATATCCATGCCTTTCTTTGTGAGGAATTTTAAACCAAGTGGCTCCCATGGTCATAAACAAGCTCTGAGAAGCTGAACAAGTTTTCCACTTATAAATTGAGAATATCTTTTAGGTTTTGAGCTACTTTGTTCATTAAAATTTACTTGAACTGAGAGCAACCGTAACTCCTATGTGCACCATTAAGCTGACAGTTTTAAATGTTTCCTTGCTTAATTTATATTACTACAGAGATTTTTTAAATGGAGAGAAAATAGTGTTGGGGTTGGGGGAGGTAGGGAAAAGGTATTGGGAGGAAGGATTTTCTAATGTGAATATCCTTGGGGATGCAAGCTTGAAGCATGAGGACATGGCCTTGTTTTAATATTCTACCTTTGTTAATGAAAGAAGGAAAAGGAGAGCCTTCGTGTATCTTTAAATTCTTTCTGTCAAACTTTTAAGAAATTTGGAGATAGCTGACATTTTAAATAGTATTTGTTATTACTGTACAAGATTTGGAAAACAGAGAAGTTTGAGAAAAAAAAATCCCTAATCATAAGCACTATTAAAACTTTGGTGTTTCTAGTAGTTCATCTTTATACTTTGAAACATTAAGAAAAAGATTTCACTGTACATACCATTTTGCATCCCTTTTTAAAAATTGAAAATATATGTTAAACATCTTTCCTGAATATTAATTTCCTTCTAAACAATAACTTTTTAGTGGCTGCCTAGTAATCCACCTGGACCATATGTATTTTACCAGTCCTTTTGTTGTGGAACAGTTAGATTATTTCCATTTAAAAATTTGATAAACACTGCTGTCATAAATTATACATAAATACAGATATCTTTGTTGTGCACAAAGTGGAAATTTTAAGTTAGGAGGTACAGTTATTTTTAGGTTTTTGCACTCATTGCCAAACTGAGTTCCACCCCCACTCCTCCAGGGTATTGGTTACATTATCTCCCGTGCTGCGCTTCTTGGCACTCTGGCCTTCCCAGTTTATCATCACCATCTCCAGTCATTGTCATTTTGTAGGCCAAAAAAAAATGATAATTCATTGTTTTAATTGTTTTACACTCTTTTGGCTTTTACTGTGTTTGAACATCTTCATATGTGGATTTGCCAATTATACTTCACCAAATTGCCTATTCACCATGGTTTCCAGTCTGTCTAGTGGTGTATTCCTTTTGTTCGAGTTGATTTGTAAAAACGTCTAAATGTTGTTAACCCTTATTGCATTTATTGTATATGTGACTAACATTTTTTCCACAGTTAATCACTTGCCTTTTAATTTTGTTTACAGTGCTATTAACATTTAGAACTTTAATGTTTTCCTGTTTTTCTCTATTGTTAATTACTTTTTTAGTCTTCATTTCACCCTCCATCCCATAGAGATGACTCTGCATGCCAGGGTATTTTTTTGTATTTCCACAGGCGGGAGATATGGAGCCAGCATTTAGTCAGATAACTGTGATAGAAATGACAAAAGACAAAGGTGTGTTAGAAGGTTGACCAAGCAAGCACTTCTGGGTCATGAGTAAAGTGTAGGAAGCGGATAACAGTGCAGTGAGGTCTTGGAGTTTAGGAGTTCCATGGGGGTAACAGAATTACTAGAAAATGATTACGGAGTTTCCAGTTCTTAAGAATACCTCAACCTAGAGAAAGAGAGTGAGGTAACAAAATGTTGTTAAGTACTTCCTCTTTTCTGTTGCTAGCCATTGCCTCGAGCTGTTTACATGTGCTGTAGCATGGCCTCCCCCTCAAATTGCTCCCTGTTGTATGAATTTTGTTGACTGCTTTGCTTGCTTTGGAGCAAGGACCCTGCAAGGAAAATAGGAACACATGTGTACTAACTTTGGTCTATAATATTAAGAAGTATACTGAAGATCTTTTCCCCCCCTTTTTGTTGTGGATTTTCCCTTTAAAATTTGGAAGTATAGGGACACCTGGGTGGCTCAGTTGGTTAAACATCTGCCTTAAGCTCAGGTCATGATCCCAGGATCCTGGAATCGAGTCCTGAGTCTGGCTCCTTACTCAGCGGGGAGCCTACTTCTCCCTCTGCCTGACACTCCCCCTACTTGTGCTCTCTCTCTCTGACGAATAAATAAAATCTTTCAAAAAATTGGAAGCATAATTTAAATATGATAGAATGTACAAATTTAAAGTGCGCAGTTCAGTGGAAGAAGTTTAACCATTTATGGCCCCCATGTAATAACCATTTGCGTCAAGACACAGAACATTTTTATCATTGTTGGTGGTGATTGTCAGTGGAGAGCTTACCCTCCCATCCAACCTGCTATTTTGACTTCTGCCATCACTGATGATTTTTCTTGTCCTGAACTTCATATAAATGGAATCATAAAGAATAGTCTCATTTCTGTCTAGTATCTTTCTCTAAGCATATTATTTTTGAAGTTTATCCATGTTATATGTATCATTAGTTCTGTCTTATTTCTGAGTAGTATTCCAGTGTATGGCTATACCACAATGTGTTTATTTATTTTTTTAAAAGATTTTATTTATTTATTTGATAGAGATAGAGACAGCCAGCAAGAGAGGGAACACAAGCAGGGGGAGTGGGAGAGGAAGAAGCAGGCTCACAGCAGAGGAGCCTGATGTGGGGCTCGATCCCAGAACACCGGGATCACACCCTGAGCTGAAGGCAGACGCTTAACCGCTGTGCCACCCAGGCACCCCCACAATGTGTTTATTGATTCTCACGTGAATGGACATTATGGTTTATTTCCAGTTTGGGATTACCATGACTATGGGCATTCTTAAATGAGTTGTGGATAATCATTCATTTCTTTTGGGGATATACTGGAACTAGGAAGCCTGGGACATAGAGGAAGCATTGATTTAGCCTTTTAGACAATGTCCCACAGTTTTCTGAGGTGGCTAGATGACTTTATAGTCTCACCGACAACGTATGGAAATTCCAGTTGTTCCACATCCTTGTTACATTTAGTATTGTCAGTATTTTAAATTTTAGCCATGCTGTTAGGTGTGTTCAAAATTGTGTTGTGGCTATGCTGGCTAAACCGAGCAGAGTGACAAGCAGGATAATTGTTTACACACAGAAGTTCTTTATCAAAGAGAAGCCTAAGAATTATACAACATGTGTTTTAAACCTTTTTTTAAGATAGTATCAATTCTATATAATTCTAAAACTAAAAACTTAATGGACACAGAAACAAGTGTATGTAATTAATGCTAAGTAGTGTTCAAAGATAAGGTTCCATGCTAAAACTTCAATGATACTGAAGTCTCAGGTCCTCTCTCATAACCACCCGGCTTCCTTTGGTATTTTCTTTTTCTTTCATTATACGCTTGAGATTGCAGCTGCCAGGTTGCAATTTGATTTTAGTAGCGAACTGTTATTTTAGGAAGTTAAAATACTTATAAAGAAGTACTTTCTAATTTTATATGTGCTAAGGTTCTTGCTGTCTTTAGATACAGCAAGTACAATATAATAATCTCAGTAAACATCTGAGGAAGGAAATTATTTTTAAATTAAAGAAAAATTTATCAGTTAAGGCAATTGCTGCTAAAATTGTTTTATAGTTTTAGCTGAAATCGCTTGTTAATAATTGCTGACATTAACTCAATACATCTTTCAGCACAATATTCATAATACTTTAATTAATATGGTAAATATTAATATTGGACTGTGAACATACATATTTTTAAAATATGAAAAGTCAGTGCTTGAAATAAAAACTAAAATAATGTGGCTTCTTTTCTTTGTTTTGATGAAAACTGATAAACATACGAATGCAATGAGCAAAAAGCTTACTTTGCCCTTCTTTTTGAAAATACATTCAGTATACAGATCATACTTAGAAACTTTCTCTGCTAAATATATCTCTTCCAAGCTTTTGCTTATTTTCTTTTGAAATGCTAATCATTCTTATTTATTAGAATCAACAGATTAGGGAACTGTGATGAACAAAAAGTAATATATAGAATTCTTGTTTTTTTAAACATGTTTATAAATTTTATTAGATTCATTTAAAAATAAAGCATAGGGCCCCTGGGTAGCTCAGTTGGTTAAGCGTCTCCCTTCAGCTCAGATCATGATCCCAGGGCCTTGGGATCAAGCCCTGTTTCAGGTTCCCTGCTCGATGGGGAGCCTGTTTCTCCCTCTCCCTCAGTCCCCCAGCTCGTGCACTCTCTCTTGCTATCTCAAATAAATAAATAAAATCTTTTTAAAAAGTGTACAAGCACATACAATATTAGTGTAATGGCAGTGTGCTTTTAAAAAACTTTTATTTTAAATTTCATATAGTTAACATACAGTGTTGTATTAGTTTAGGGTGTACAGTATGGTGATTCAGCACTTGCATACATCACCCAGTGCTCATCACAAGTGCACTCTTTAATTCCCATCACCTTTTCACCCATCCCCCACCTTCCTCCCCTCTGATAAACATCCTTTGTTCTTTATAGTTACGAGTCTGTTTCTTGATTCGTCTTTCTCTTTTTTCCTTTTGCTCATTTTTGTTTGTCTCTTAAATTCCACATGAGTGAAATCATATGTGTTTGTCTTCCTCTGACTTATTTTGCTTAGCATTATACCCTCTAGCTCCATCCATGTCATTGCAAATGACAAGATTTCATTATTATGGATGAATAATATTCCATTGTGTATATATCCAACATCTTCTTTATCCATTCATCTATTGATGGGCACTTGAGCTGCTTCCATAATTTGGTTATTGTAAATAATGCTGCTGTAAACTTAGGGGTGCATGTATCCCTCTGAATTAGTGTTCTTGTATTCTTTGGGTAAATAGCCAGTAGTGTGATTAGTGGGTCATAGGGTAGTTCTATTTTTAAATTTTGAGGAACCTCAAAAAACCGTACTGTTTTCCACAGTGGCTGCACCAGTTTGCATTCCCTCCAACAGTGCATGAAGTTTCTTGTTTCTCTACATCCTCTCCAACACCTGTTGTTTCTTGTGTTTTTGATATTAGCCATTCTAAAAAGTGTGAGGTGATATCCCATTGTGATTTTGATTTGCATTGCCCTGATGATCAGGGATGATGAGCATCTTTTCATGTGTCTGTTGGACATCGGGGTGTCTTCTTTGGAGAAATGTCTGTTCATGTGTTCTGCCCATTTTTTAATTGGATTATTTGTTTTTTGGGTGTTGAGTTGTATAAGTTGTTTATTTATTTGGAATACTAGCCCTTTGTTGGATATGTCATTTGCAAATATCTTCTCCCATGATCACGTGCTTTTCTAATGCCACTTTGTATGTAGCATTTGTCTCTGAATTGAAGTGGGATCTCAAAAGTATCCCTAAAATTAGAATCAAGTTTCTTCTAATTGTAAATTCTAGATAATTATTTGGATAACACCACTAATTAATATTGAGGGCAGACAGATACATTGCAGTTGAGATGTGCTGTGAGAATCAGGCCATAGATTTGGAGTTAGGCAAATCCAGAATTTGAATTTCAGTCCTGCTTGGTGTGTGACTTTGAACAAATTTCTTCATCTTTTGATTTCCCTCAAAATGAGAATATGTGTTAACTCACCTTCTCATGATAACTGAATGGATATATAAAGTGCTTGTCACTAGAACAGGAACACATTTTAGTTCCATTCCCTTTTGGTGAGGTTAGGAAAACTGTTCTTTTTTATCTCCCCCTGGAACCCGGTGAAGAGCATTGTATTTTTCTTTCCCATCTATTTGCATCCACCCTTCCACTGATCATCAGTTTATAGGACCTGTCCTCTAAAAGCTACAGGTTAAATAGCTTCATATAAGCACCGTCCTTTCTGGTCTTATCAGCACAGGGTACCAGTCTTTGTCCTTACTTTGTTATGATTTATTCTTCCCTCAATATCTATTTCCCTGAAATACATCATTTTCTTTCTATTCTGATTATCCCATCTTCTCCCTCTCTCCCAGTTCCTTCCTCTCTCTGTCAACCAGGTGCAGAGATTCTGTTTCAGGTTATCTTCCCTCTGTCTACCTTCTCTTTTTTGGTGATTTCATTAGCTATTTTCATTTATTTCTCCACTGTCAACTGTTCTGTTGGATGCTTAAACCCATGTTGGACTTTTTCCAGATGAATTTCTGGGCAGCACATCAAAGTCCAAGAATGAAAGTGAGCACATCTTTTCCACAACTAGAAACTTTTCCTAGAAAAACTAGGGTGGAGTTCTTTAGTGGGGCCTAAAGCTAATATAATTCAATGAGTGTCAGTTAAGGAAAAGAATGCCAAATAGTAAATAAAAATGACCACAGCCTCTCCAGTGCACCTCGTGTTAGTGGAAGTGTGACCAAGGAAAATTTAGAGTGGAAAGAGAGGCTTAAGCAGTTGAGATAGAAATTACTTATAAATTTTACGAAAATACAGGGCTGTGTGAACACACTGCTATGGTTTCACCCACCTAGGGCTCTGAAAGAAGTCCCTATAGGTGAGTGACCCTAAAGATCTACAGTTCATTAGCTTCAAGTAAATTGATTTTATCCTCTTACTCTCCCTAGCTCTTAAATGGAGCCCCCATTGTTCTGGTCACGAGGGCTCAACATCTTTAAATCAATGTCTCCTTTCCTCTGGCTCAGCGCCCAATCACTTGCCTATTTGCCGATTTTGCTTTCTTAGTATTCCACTCCTACTGCCACCATCCAGTTAGATCCCAGTACCTCTTGTGGATACCATTTCAATAGTTTTTCTCACCAGTCTTCCTATCTCAAGTCTTCTTCTACTCAAAGCATACTCAAGCCTACATCCCTTGATACTAAGTCTCCCTAAAGTTTTGCTGTCTTTCCCCTCCTACCAAAGTAAGTTCAAATAGTTAAAATTCCCAAATCTTATATTCAGAACCTTCCCTTCCTTGACTATAGCCTTCTATCTTTCCATGATTTTCCAGCTCTTTCCTGAACTACTGATCTGATATCCATCTCATAATCTACCCTGAATCACTTTGAGTTTCTAGAACATCTCTTTTGTTTTAGGCAGTTGGTTCTCCCATTCCTGGAATTGTATGATACTGTCCATTGGATCCCTATTTATTAAAACGAAGAGCCTTCTTCACTTAGGTATTTTCCATGTTTTCTAGTTCATTGACTTGCCTAAAGTGTATGTTTATTAAATCATTGTTTAATGAACAAGCACATACAAGGATATTTTGGAAAAGGACTTAGAGGGAGCTAGATCAAATAATGATTTCAGGGGTGCCTGGGTGGCTCAGTCAGTTAAGTGTCCAACTCTTTATTCAGCTCAGGTCATGATCTCAGGGTCAGGATCGAGCCCCGCATCAGACTCCACACTCAGCACAGAGTCTGCTTGTCCCTCTCCTTCTGCGCCTCCCCCCGCCCCGCCCCACTCTTTCTCTCTCTCTCAAATAAATAAATAAAATCTTTAAAAAGAATATTGATTTCAAACACTTTGTATTTTTCTTTAAACCATGATGCTTTCTACCAAACCATTCACAAGGTCAGAATATTGACTACCCAGTGGTGTAAATAAAATTTGAGGCTGTGAAGAAAATGCTCCATAAATGGTCCATCCACGCATTTACTGAAGCCAAATTGTTCAGCTTCCCATCTTCCATTTGATTCTCCCTTAACATCGAAAGGGCCTGTTTGCATTGTTTTACTTAGAAATACATGTGGAATGGCTCCTGTAGATGTGGGCTACTATGACTAGCTCTGGAGTCTCACAGTGGGAGGCGGACTTCAAAATTCAAGCACTGAAGTTTGAGAACTACTGTTACAATGTGGTACTTGAGCAACAGCAGACAATGGACAACTGTAGAGGGTCCGGTGAGCTACAGGGATTTGTTAACTGGGTGGAAGAAGGTTTCCGATAAAGTTCTACAGAGGGTACGGCATTTGGGCTGAATCTTACTTAATAGTTTTTTTATGCTTGCATTTTACTAAATTCTAATATAGCTTATCATATAACTGAGTCATTTTAACTTTTCAGAATCATAGTTAGTAATACTAAAATGAATTTATAGTTGGGAGATAAATCATTGTAAAATGTGCTTTAAAATGTTCATGGGCTGATGAATACAGAATGGCTTACAGACAAAAAACATGGGTATCAAGGAGTGGACTGTCTTCAGGGCTAACAGTATGCTTTAAAATTTAACTCTATAAGGTTAATTTTTAAATTATAGTTTTAGAAGTCATCTTTTCAAGAATGAGTATTTTCTATAATTTAGGATGAATGACTTGAAATATAACTAATGGGAAAAATAAAATAGCATTGACTTGTAAGTACATCTTCGGTGAAGACAAGGAATGAATCTATATTTAAATTCATATTCTGTCTCTACTCATCCTTATTAGTTGTCAAATCTAATGATAGAGAGCTTTGCATAGTTACAGGGTAGCATAATTCTAAGAGAGTTATCTGAAAAATTCCTTGTCTAAGAAATCACTGTTGTCAATACCTTACTTAAAACGTGTATACATACTGCAGAAGGTATTGTCTAGTGATCCAGGACATTAAAACACTTTACTGGAAAAACTTAATGTACATGAACAGAATGGCTCTTGATGAACCAGTTTGTAAAATCCAACTCCTCTGTCCATACCCTGTCCTGGCATATCACTATTTAAGGTGTATTTGGAGCATTTGTTTTCTTTTTAAATATTTGTTTTGAGGCTGTTCCTATTCTGTTACAAAGCTGAGGTGGTAAGAGGGAGTGGCCCTGATGGTTCTTGGAGTAACCTGGTTAGCTCTTGTCTCCAGGTAACCCTCCTTGATGTAATGTCTGGGCAAGAAATTATTGCTCGACTTCTGAATCATAACCAATTCTGCCTTGAAGAGCACATCAATTAATTAACAAGTATGCAGAGGAACAAATACAGCATATAATTTAATACATGACTTAGACCTGACTCTTTTTTTTTTTTTTAGCTCTGTGGTCATGGTCAGGTCACCTTACTAAGCTGAGCATTAGTGGTAACTTGCCTGATTCTCATCTGTGAAATGTAGATAATAATTATTACATACTACAGTACATATAAATTTAAATGAGATAATATTTTAAAAATCATTTGATGTAGGGGCGCCCAGGTGGCTCAGTTGGTTGAATATCTGACTCTTGATTTCGGCTCAGGTCGTGATCTCGGGTTGTGGAATGGAATGCTATGTTGGGCTCCATGCGCAGCTTGGTCTCTCCCTCTGCTATGTGCACATGCATGTGTGCTCTCTCTCTCTCCCAAAATAAATAAATAAAATATTTAAAAAAATAATTCGATATAACATCTGGCATGTAAGTTTCTTCACAGATATTAGTTACTTTTAGTTTTTATAACTTTATTATTTTGTTATAGAATGAAATATAGTAATATTGTAGAATGGAATGAAGTACTAGGGGTGCTGAAAGGTAAGGTTAGTTAGTGCTAATTTCTGTGATTTTTCTCCAATTTAAAATAAAATCAAACAAGTAGCACCATGCCTCTCCCAAAAGCGATCTTCTGAAAGGCAGCCAATATTCAATCCCTCCTATTGCTTGAAAAGTCCTCTTATTTAAAAAACAAAAGAGTGTTCGTTTTGTCACTTAGTCTCCTTTTTTCTGCAGATCTTTGCCCTGTTTAAACCATTTACAGTTTAAAGGTGTAGAATGTGTCTCTAGTGAACAGGTTGGAAAATGCGAATCTTCCTACATCCTAGTTAGGAACTGCAGTTTGTTTTTCTCATGGAACAAATCTCAGTTCACCAATTGTCTTGATGGGACATGCTGAATTCGGTAACATAATCCCTGTTAGTTCTGTGTCTTTTTAGATTTCGGAATACAGACAGGAAGCCGGTATGTGTTGGACCAGTGACCGTGTCCTTTTGGGTGTCACTTTTTGTGTGTTTCTTTAGTGTGGAGACATGCATTCCAACTATACATTTTCTTTTATGTTCCAGTTTGCCTGCATACTATGCTATCTCCCTGAATGTTTACATGGCTAGGGGCCAAAGAATGCTTTTGTTCCAGTGAGACTGCCTAATGTTAATGTTTACATGGTTGTTGGCTTTGGGACTTTGGCTTTAGAGGGTGATGATTTTCTCCTTGCTTCCCTGCCTTTTTAGTTGTTAATAATCAATCCTGAATGCCTGAATTCTTTCAGGATGGCAAGGACTTAATTTGCCACCACAGATTTTCCTACACAACTTCAGGGCTGCAGTAATTTGGCATGACAGAAGGTGTGTGCTGCCAGCAAATTATCAGAGGATAGAAGAGTACAAATCATTGCTCTTTGAATCAGATGGCATTCTTTGCACATTGCATTAGTTCAATGATGAAACAGCCAGATTTCTGGGTGTTTTGTGGTCCTTCTCTTCATATTCTCATCGGAGCAGCTGATGGGATCAGCCATTAAACTCCCCTTCGTATCTCATAGCAATAGACCCTGTTTTTCCTCACATTCTTGAGCTTAATTCCATATTCTTTTTCTACAGCCAGGAATACCCTCCTTCCTCTTCTCTGACTTTTTAGTTCCTGTCCATTCATTCATTCCCTAAATCTTAGCTCTGTTCTTATGTCCTCTGAACTGTCTTCCCTTGATATATACCCCTGATCACATTGAGTTGCCTCTCATTTGAACTTCTTTGCCTCTTACTGTCACTGCCAAATCACTTGGCACTTTATTATACTGTTTTCCATATTCTGCCAAACTCTCTCCATGTGTAGATCTTCTCAAGTGTAACATCCTAATTGTAAGGTGCTATGTTTCTTTTCTATTCCTTTACCAAATGAACCCATCCCTATCTTCAGACTAACCTACTGATGATCACATGCTACAAATAAGACACTGATATGAGACTCAACGAATACTTACTGAAATCACTGATATTCCCCCCCCTCTGGCTAAATGAGAATAAATTGTTTCAAATGTCATAATTCAAGACCTTTCTGATTAGAATTCGTAGTCACTTGAACTGGTGATTTTAGAATGTTGTGGAAACTATTTGCTTATAAATGTGTAAGTCACCCATTCATTTGGAATGGTACCGATTATGGGAAAAGCTTCCTGAGTTGAGGTTGAGGGGAGGGATGTCGTGCAGATGGTTAGAAATCTCAGCCTTCCCAGAAAAAATGATTATACCAATGATTATACCCCAAAAAATAGATGATACCATCTATTACCCAAATACCTCCTGTTGTTATAGAGTTTGCCCTCCGGGTAGGAGAGGAGGTGGGTCTTGCCAAAATGACTGTGTTATACTTCTCACACGAAAGATTGCAACTTCTGTTAGAACTGAAGGAAACAAGAATGGAGAGGTGACTCTGTAGTGAAGTCAGTGCTTGGGGAACAGAGGGAGGACGTATAAAGGGAAGTGAGTGGTGGACCCAAGGAATTTCAGTAAGACTGTGGCTGAAAGCCTCCTCTCTACATCGAAGCTTCCAGGCCTGGGGGTCTTCTTCCATCTTTAATGTGGTATTCCATTCTCTCAACTGAGCCCTGATAAAATTTCCTTCAAGCAGGTGCTTCCATAAGTGTTGATGAGTGATTGGAAGTGGGGTAAATTGCACAGCTCTTTTTGTAAACTAGTATTATCGTTTGAGTCATTTTCTCATGAATTAGTTCGGTCGGTTTGATAAAAGTAGTTGGGGTGGGAAAAAGGGTAAGTAACAAAGAGGAAGGAAGGCCTTCCTTTCGGATGAAAACAAATTATTTTTTCACTGGTCGAGTCAGTCAAAGGATCTCTTTGTACAGTAACAGCATTTGGACGTTTTGAAGATAAAGGAGTTTGCGATCAGGGTATGTCAGTGCAGTCACTGAATAATATTGGGCACTCAAAAATGGTGGCGGGCTGAGCCACTGAAACGTTGTGCTGCACTCTATGAAGCATAGTATTTCTAATTTTATTTGTTTTCATTTTGCATAATGCAACTCCAATATATAATTAATGATGAGGAAATGCTATAAAACTGAACCACAAACTAAAATAATTAAACAGACGTTTTCAACTCTCAGTTGGTATAACTAGAATCATCATTATTCCACTGACGTTGAGAAAATGTATGACTCAGAGAACGTCCCCAGTTTAACCTACAGTTTTGCCATGTTTCTTTAAAATGTGATTTTTGGTGAAAACTCCAAATTTGAAACATTAAAAGAAAAGCTGATCTTTCTGAATTTGAAATTGTTAATTACAGTGATTAAATTACAGTTAACAATATCAAATGTACTTTTTCATTTTGGAACTATGTTACATATAAAAGTTCTATAACGCATATTGTAAACTACAGTGTAATTATAAAAATCTCTGTGCTGGGCACATGACATTAGAAACAAAGTACTAGCGGGGCGCCTGGGTGGCACAGCGGTTAAGCGTCTGCCTTCGGCTCAGGGCGTGATCCCGGCGTTGTGGGATCGAGCCCCACATCAGGCTCTTCTGCTATGAGCCTGCTTCTTCCTCTCCCACTCCCCCTGCTTGTGTTCCCTCTCTTGCTGGCTACCTCTATCTCTGTCAAATAAATAAATAAAATCTTTAAAAAAAAAAAAAAAGAAAGAAACAAAGTACTAGCAATATCTGGAGCACTTCTGTGTCCTCTTCTCCCCCCCACCCCCGAGATAGCTACATCTTGAATTTTTTATTGATCATTTCCTTACTTTTCACAATAATTTAACTGCATGTGTATGTGCACTAAATGGTACGTTAGTTTTGCCTGGTTTTAAATTTTATATAGATGGAATAATTATTCTTATAGTTCTTTATTTGTTTTGTCTTTGAAACTTATTTGTTTCAGATTTATTATAGCATTTAATTCATTCATTCTTACCACTGCGTATCATTCTAGTAAATGAATAAATCACAGTATTGTTTTCCACCCTACCACTTGTGGGTATTTGGGTGGTTTGGTGTTTTTGTTCTCACAAACAGTGCTCCTTGAACTTTATGTGTGACTCTGAGTCATGCTCAGGAATTTCTCTGGGGCGTGTGCATGGAGTTGGGATTGTTTGAGTGCATATAATGGATATGGAATGCGCATGCTAATTTTACTAGTGAAATTGCTTACCATTCCCTTCTCTCCATTGGGGTGTAGGGACACCTATTGCTATGTGTACTCTGTACTTCTTAACTGTTGCCCATCTGGTGAGTGTGCAGTGGTATCCCATTGTGATTTAATTTGAATTCTCCTGACTGGGGAGGAAGTTGCTGCTTCTTTCACATGTTTCTTCGCTATTTGAGTTAACTCTTCTATGAAATATCTGTTCACACTTTTGGTCCTTTTTTTCCCCTAGTAGACTACCTTGCCTTTATTGATTCTTAGAAGTTAATGGTATTTTCTAGGTACATTCTCCTAGTTTGTGGCTTGAATTTTCACTCTTTTTTTTAATGGTATTTTTGGGTGAAAAGGAGTTATTTTATAAGGATAATCAATATTTATCTTTGTAGTTTGCATTTTGATGTCTTCTTTAAGAAATAATTTTCTACCCCAGTCATTACATATAAAATGTACATACTTATGGTTACATTGTCTAGAATCAACTTATATCATATTCTCAGACAACAGAAGGACCTTTGAATGCTTTAATTTCCATCATGAGCTCCTTGGAATGACATGCAATTGGTGGCTTTGATTTTAGTTTTATTAGCCCTATAGATTAGATACAGTTTACATTATTATAGAGTATTTCTTTGGATTTACCGAGAAGTTTACCATTTCCTTTCCTTCCCCCCCCCCCTTTTAGATCTTTCTTCTGGGATCTTTCTTTCTTTCTTTCTTTGCATTCTTTAGAAGTTACTCTAGTGAGGGTCTTTTGGTAGTGACTTCACTTGTTTTTTAATTCTTTGAGAATGTCTTTATTTTAACCTCATTCTGAAAGACTAATTTACTGGGTATAGCTATTGTGGTAGAACAGCTATCATCTCATACTTTGAAAACGTTAACCCCATTATCCTCTGGTTTCCATTTTAAGTGTTGAGAATCAATTGTAAATCTAATTATCGTTTATTTCTGACTACTCTTTCATTCCTTCTGTTTTTAAGATCTTTTTTCTTGTGGTTTCTATTCTTTTACTACCATGTGTCTGTTTAGGTAAGCATTCTTTCTCTTGTTTCTTTCTCTCTGGGCTTTCTGACATAAGGATTTTCATCATTCATCAATTATGTAGAATTACCAGCCTTTCTCCCACTCTCTTTCTCTTCTCCTTCTGGAACACCGACTACATGTATGTTGGATCTTTTCATTACCTATCTCCTCCATGTCTCTTAACCTACTTTCATAGTTTATCTGTCATTTTAAAATGTATATCAGGAAGGGTTTCTCTGAACATTTAGTTCACTGTAGTGCCAGGAAACATTCCCAAAGCCCATATTTCTGAGGAGGTTTTTAGTGGAGGGGCAGGTAATAGACATAAGATTCCAGTTGAAGTGGAAATGTCTTAGTACTTCCCAAGATTTCTACTGCATTTTCTCTCTTCATCCCACATTACCAAATGCTTTTCCCCAAACATTCTACTAGGTAGGGAAAACTGATTTCACCCTTGACTATGTAGCCCTCCACTTTCTAACTGAAATAGGAAGAGCTCAAGATCATGACGTTCAGGACACCCTAAAGCAAGGCCCCGTTCTTCCATATTCTCATTATTATCTTCTTTCTTATGCTTTCCAAATCATAACACCAGTACCTCCACCTCATGCCATATCCTGCTTTGCACATTGCAATGTCACTATTTCTCCTTGATCTCTCTCTCCTAATCTTCCTGGTTGAACTCTTGAAGTCTTCTAAACTTTGTCCTTTCACCTTACCATTTATCGCTAGGAATGGAAACTACCACCAGTAATTTCAGAAGAACTCTACTCCTGTACTTCTAAGATTGAACTCTGAAGACAAGTTCCTGGGAAGCATTACCACAGTGGTTAGTTTCCATAGTACTCTTGCCACTGTCCTTTAATAATGCATCTTTTAATAAACTGGCTTTTGGAGGCTAGCCTAGAAACCTAAGCGTTATTTATTTATTTATTTATTTGTTTATTTTAAGCACCTTTTATAACATTATTTCTATGGAAAGATTGATACAGTGTTTGGTACAACTGGCTTATAATGGACTCTTGGCGTATAGCGCGTTTGTAAGCCGGGCACTGGCTGTACAGGAGAGAATTTGGATCACTGTGTGGGCTGGGAGGGAAATGCCTTCTGTTAACCAGCAATGCCACAGATCTGAGCATTGCACATTTGTTTTGTGTAATCTTCCATCTAACTGTGAGCAAAGAGCATGATTGAAGTGCTGCTGATAATGTCTAATATTTATAGATTCCATTTTAGTAGAGCAGACTGCTACGTTCTGTCGTTCTATCTTAATTCTAAATATGATTTCCATTGTCTCCCCTCTTTTGTCACCCAGCAGAAGAGCAGTGAAGTAATTTTACCTTGCAGTTCAGTAACTTTTAATTGCCTGTTCAGTTTCACTTGATTCTGAGAAAAATGGAGCTGCTGCCTGTGCAGTTTTAGTTGCCAGAACCTCAGTTGTTAAGCACTTAAACGCTAAAACAGGAAAAGCTCTCATGTATTCTTCAGAGAGATAAAGCAGAAAGGAGATCCCACTGTGTTGTATTGTGCTCCTTATGCCTTTGTGGTTGTGTGTGTGTGTGTGCGCACACGCATGCATTTTTATGGAATCAGAGCATTCCTACAAAATTATACACCAAAGCGTGAGTGGTGGAATTATCAATATTGTACATTTTCTTACTTATATTTCCCCACCCAAAGTATGTTACTTTATAATCAGAATTTTAAAATATTTCCAAAGGTGGGTAAAATCATGGCATTTAGTGGTATCTGAGGGGCTTAGTCAGCCTTCAGCTCTGGTCATGATCTCAGGGCCCTGGGATCAGCCCTGCATAGGGTTCCCTGTTCCCCGGGAAGTCTGCTCCTCCCTCTGCCTCTCCCCCTGCTTGTGCTCTCTCTCTCTCTGTCAAACAAATAAATAAAACCTTTAGAAAAAATTACTTATTTTAGGTTGGGAAACACTTTGAGATTACTTAGTCCAGCACCCTCATTTTAAATGTGAGAAAAATGAGGCTCAGAGGGATCCAGGAATTGCTTCAAGCCTCCCTAGACTCAGGTTAAGACCCATGTGAGCATTACTGTAAAGGCTGATTTGTTCCCTCTGATTCTTGACATTGGTTTTTTATGATCCTTGTGAAGAACATACAGTCCTCAGAACCTTTTATTTCAACTCTCATATAGTTAGAAACTATCCTGTGTTTTCATTTGTACTTCATCACTACAAAACCACTCTATCTGAACACAATGGCATTTTAAAAAATAGATTTAGAACATCATTGATTTTAATGTACATATAATCATATGGTATGATTTTTTTTTCCTCTGAGGGATTAGAACTCTTCTGGCTTTATGAATGATGAATAATGAGGAAAAGGAGCTTGATTTATTTAGAGGAAGGAACCTGTGTATTGTAGTGTTGGTGAGTTGTTTCTAATTTGAGGTGAGGAGGAAGAGGAAAGGAAGGGTGAAGTATTTTCTAGAAGTTTTTCAGTTTTTTTTTTCTTCATTTTTAAAGTGGCAGAACCCTTTCCCTTTTTCTTCCCCCCTTACAAACAACATTATACAGACCCCATATGGGAAATAGATGAAAGTAAATCTTATCTTTTTGAAGCAGAAAAGGTGTCTGCAGAAACTAGCATTTCTTAGAATTCCTTAGTATTCAGGTGAGAGGAAGACTGGCTTCTCCCATCAAAGTTTGAGGTCTTTAGATAAAGACTACTACAGCCAGAGTATAGCTATTCTGAAACTTTCATCTTGGGTATGAAAAACGTATATATGTTTTTTTCTCTTCAGAGTTCCCAGATACTCAAGAGTACATATGCAAACAATTGTCTGTAAATTGTTTTTGTCAATAGTTCCATTGATTAAACTACATATCTACTATCAGATTAAAAAATCCCCCATATACTGTGCTTGTATGCTCACATATGAGACATTTAGAATAGAGCTTTCCATGGCAGCTGCCAAAGTCTTTGTGCTCTGATTCTGTCTGCAAAGTTGAAGGTGAACAGGTAAGATTATGTAAGTGTGAGACATTTCTCTTCAGTATCCTCAGCTACCTTTTCTGCACTCTTTCTATTCCCTGAAGATATTAAATATCCTAGCAGCCCTGATATCTTCCACAAAAGGGAGAGTCTGATACCAATCACTTGTACATTTGTTTAATTGGCCTGGCTACTCCTGGATTAAGATGCTGTTAATGACCTCAACTACGTAGTGGCATATATCCCTGTGAGCTTTCTGTCTGCATAAGTACACAATTGCTGCTGTACATTTTGATGCCTGCCTGGATTTCCTCTTCTCACAATGAACCCATCATCACATGCCCAAAGGGATTAAGTGTGCTAGCCGCCACAGAGCAGTTTATCCAACAAACAACCTCAGGGTCCACATCTTCTAGGGCAGGAAGACTGCTTGAAAGGGGTATTTGGCCTGGCCTTCCTCCTATTTCTGTGGATCCTGATTGCCAAAAATCTCATGAGCATCTTAAATGTATAAATAAACACTCATCCCAGGAGTACTGGTGGCATAGAGGAATCAAGTCATGATGGTGTAATTATGAAACGTTAGGGAAGGAACTGGGAAGTAGGAGTGAGCTTAACGAAGGGCAGGAGGAACAGAATATAGTTATTCACCATCATGGCCTTGTTTAATAAAACTGATTTAATAATTTTTGATATACTAGAATTTATACTACATTTTTATAGCTCAGGTCAATCTCACTTTGTCAGAACAGTATTCCCTACCTCTTTCATCCAATAGAAGTCTCACTTTCTTCTGAACTTATTTTTTGTAACATTCATTTACCCTTATATAATGTTACCTTAGACTTCTATTTATCTCTTTATATATATGACCAGTGTCCTCTGCTATCAGTGTTTTAATATTTTCTGCCTGTGACAGTGTCTTAGTTCAGTTTGCTATTATAAAAATCCACAGCCTGGGTGGCTTAAACAACAAAAATTTATTTCTCACGGTTCTGGAGGCTGGAAAGTCCAAGATCAAGGTACCAGCAAATTGGTGTCTGGTAAGAACCCTCTTCTGGGTCAGAGACTGCCCACTTTTCATTGTGTCCTCACATGACAAAGGAGGGCAAGAGAGCACACCAGGGTTCCTTTTATACAGGCACTAATCCTATCCATGAGGTCCCCACCCTCTTGACCTAATTACTTCCCAAAGGTGATTTTTAACAAATGAATTTGGGCGGGGGCGGGGGGGAGGGGGTAGNCGGGGGGGAGGGGGTAGAGGGGGAAGGACACAAACACCCAGTCCACTGCAGTCAGTGATTCTCAAGGGAGCCCTGGCATGCTCTAACAAATTATCTAAGTAGTGCTCGTGCATGCCAAAGTTTGGGAATCGCTGCCTCTGTCAAAACCGAAAATTCTTTAACCCAGGGTGGTTTATTTTTGTCATTGTTTTGTTTGTTTATTTGGTTTTAGTTGGTGGTGAACAGGGTTGCTGAAATTGCTATAGATTTATTTTGGCTTATCCCTGGAATAAATCTGATATAGTCATTTTCTAGGGACTGATTGAGAGGAAGTGACAAGATTCAGGAGGGCAGGGTTATGAATAATCTTCTGAGAAAACTCAGAAGAGATCTCTGATTCCTAAAACACACCTCAGTTTTAGCATCTGTACAGGTCAGGATCCAGTGGTGGGAAATGTGGTTACACACTCAATAAAATAACCTGAACTATCAGGGGGGGGAAAAAGCATTGAAAACGTAAGATCACTATCAAAAATAGCTAGATTGATCACAGCTTTGTGACCTTGTAAAAAAACTGCAAAATTTTCCAAGATCAAAAACAGAGAGAAGTTATCTTATAGACCTACCACTCTCTTGCCCACATCAGCTCTGTCTACCCCATCTTCTTTTCCTTTTTTGCCCCCTATATAACTATGACTGCTCTCCAACCCTGCATAATTTGTTCTTCTTCTAATAATACAACCCTTTCGTCAAGGTAAAAAATCAAAATCCTGAATCTGTGAATATCCACATTCCTCTGTGAACTACGAATGAGGGAGAAATCTCAGAATTTGGTTGGACTGACAAGGGGTAAATTTACTAGCCGTCTTTCCCAGGAGAAAATTTGTCAAGGAAATGAAATTGCATTAATGAATGAATTGGGTTGGGATACCTGGCTGGCTCAGTCAGTAGAGCTTGTGACTCTTGGTCTCAGGGTCATGAGTTCAAGCCACACATGGGGTGTGGAGCCTACTTAAAAAAGATGCTTAAAGAAAATGAGTGAATTGGGTCAAACTCAGATAGTAGTGAACTTAGGTAGTGATTAATACTACTAATAAAGCATTATTGCATCAGCCTCTATTAATTAAGGCCCAGATGATGACTAACTATATCCTGTTCTTTTTTCCTTCCCTTCTGCTCACTCTTGTTCTTCAATTACCACAGTAACCTCTCAAAATTAACCAATTATTACTTTATTCCTTAAAACAATTTCCCTGCTCCAAGTGCCGAGGTATTTATTATTATTTATATTTGTGTTTATATATTTAGGGTGCTCCTGAGGGGTTTTGGTTGTACCCCCCCCCCCCACAAATGTAGGTGGAAGGCCAAGCTAAATATTCCAAGCAGTCTCCCTGCCCTGGAATTCAAATAATAGTGAAAGAAGTTTTAATTTTCTAAAGAATGCAGGTGTCTTCCACTTTTTATATAAGTATTTTTCATTTATTTTAATTCAGGACACAAAGAGCAGTGGTTGCACAGTATTTAAAGACCATCATGACATAGTAATAAGGATAACTGTTGAGTTACCTTGAGTCGATAATTTCCACAGGACAGTGTGAGCTGTTCTATGAAAAGTACACCCACAGATTAATTGATAACAACCCCATGTGAGTCATATTAATCATTAAAAGGTGTTATGTATCAGTGTGCTTACACAGACAATAATTTTGGTTACTATTTCACTTTATGCATTTTTTCTATTTTGTTTTTTATTATGTGAAATATAACCAAGCCTACAGAAAAGTGAACTGAGCATAAATATGTGGCTAAGTGAATCATCACAAAATAAACAGTTGTGTAAACACTACACATGTGGGTCAAACCAGTACCCCAGAACCTGCCCTCAGGCCCCCAGCCAGTCATTTCCTAGCTCCTTATCCCTAAAGGTAACTACTCTTTTCACTTCGTTCCCTAGGGTTTAATTTTTCGTATATTTATAATCTATATAAATGAATCATATAGTACGTAGTTTTTCCTCTTTCATGCAGTTTGGTGTTTGTGAGATTCACACATATTCTTGTATATCGCTGTAGTTCATTTTTTAAGTTACTGTATAGCATTTTGATTTCTAAATATGCGAAAATATATTTATCTAATTTCTTATTGATGGACGTTGTTTTCTCTATTTTGAGGCTATTATAAATATGACTGCTTTGAACATTCTTGTCCATTTTACTTTATGCATTTTGCATGCATTTCTATTTGGTATAAGACAGGAGTGAAATGGGGGAATGCTGGGCCATAGAGTATATATTTCTGCAATGTTAGTGGATGATGTCAATCTATTTCCCACAGTGGCTTTACAAATTTACATTCCCATAATATCTTGTCTACACTTGGCATTGTCAGTCTTTTCAATGTGAGTCCATTTGGTGGTGGTTTATAGATTTTCTGCATTTCCTTCTGATTATTGTGGTGTGACTCCTTTTCCAAAAGAGTTGCCATTTGTGTCTTGTAGCACAGATATAAACACACTTCTTCACTTCTTCAGGGTATGGGAATACATAACACTGGAGATATATGTTTTTATATTTCAAAACATAGAGGCAAATGTTCCTTTGGCAACTACTCTTTATTTCAGTAAATTGTAGAAACTGTACAATCCATATCATGTAAGCATTTGGATATTTTTTGCATTCCAAATTTCTAATTCTAATTCATTTGACACTTCTTTTTATAATGAAAAAATATTTCGTAAGTTCAAAAGTAAATTTTGTGCCCTGAGAAAAATTTTCCCTTTATTTACTCATACTTTTGTTGTTGTTGCCATCAGGTTTTTTTTTTCTCTTAAATTTCTGATTCTTCATAAGCAGCACTGTGAATAATATCATAAATTCTGGCTACCTCCTGTGTGGTTGTGAGGGAAGGGGTTGCCTGGTATGCTGCCATGATCCATCCAGACTAAGATTGTCAGTGCAGGGCTTTTCATTCTTGCTCTCGAAGTGGGTTTAAGAGCCCTTTGGATGCCAAAACTTACATACCATAAGTAAAACTTATCTGCCACAATGCATATCTCTAAATATTCAGATTCACTTTCTTAGTTTGTAAACAGAAACTTCCCAGAATTACCTTTTGGTAAGTCAATATCTGGGAGCATTTGATCCTTTTTGATGCCCATTTTTGTTTTGTTTATTTGAGATAATTTGTTAAATTGAGTGTGTGGCACACTCCATTGTGATTTCATTAAGCCATCTTTGCAACTAGTTTTGTTTCAAAAATAGATAAAATAACCCTTGATAATTATCCTTTTGTAAGCATTTGTAATATAATGTCCTATTTACTATAAGAGTAGATGGCATTACTCTTCTTAGCTTATTGCTCCCATAAAAATGGAAAATAATTTTTACATTTATTTTTGGTGTACAGTCTTTGCCATTATCTAGGAAAACACGGAATTTATGTTGTACAAATTAGAGGATACTGCATTTGTTTCTTCAATGTTTTTAATATGAAAAATATTAAGAAACATAGTATTGTAAAAAATATGATCCATCATCCCACCAAATGATAATTATAAAANTCAAAAATAGATAAAATAACCCTTGATAATTATCCTTTTGTAAGCATTTGTAATATAATGTCCTATTTACTAGAAGAGTAGATGGCATTACTCTTCTTAGCTTATTGCTCCCATAAAATGGAAAATAATTTTTACATTTATTTTTGGTGTACAGTCTTTGCCATTATCTAGAAAAACACGGAATTTATGTTGTACAAATTAGAGGATACTGCATTTGTTTCTTCACTGTTTTTAATATGAAAAATATTAAGAAACATAGTATTGTAAAAAATATGACCCATCATCCCACCAAATGATAAATACCACCTTGTAAAGTAAGATGTAATGATTCTTCTCTCTGTTCTGTTAGTATCTTCTTCACAAATTCTCCTTTCCTCTCTCTTATTTTATATCAATTACAGAAACACATAGTTATGCATAAATATACACATATAAATATATATGTTTAAAAAACGGCACTGTGACATCCCTGTGTAATTTATAGGTTAAATTTGGTTATGTTCTCTTATAATTCCAAAAGTATTACACCAGTTAATATTTGTTACAGATTTAATTTTTCAGTAATGACAAGCAATATTCAAATTGATAGATCATTCTGTACCTGGAGTCATTTGAGGACAANGGAGTCATTTGAAGACAAAATATGCTGTATTCTTGTACATTTGCCTGAGGAGGACTCTGTTTCAGCAGCCTGGAATCCAAATAGAAACAAAATATCATTTCAGAGAGTACAAGATGCAGTGCTGGAATTGAGCAGCCTTGGGCACAAAGGATCATTGCTTCTTTCAAAGCCTCATTCTGAATGAAATATATTGAGTGGCAGTTGGTTATTTTTTTCCCTCCCTTTACAGTGTTGCAATTTTGGTTTTCTATGAATATGTGCTGGGAGTTGGAGGACATAGAAATTTGTGCTCCCCCTGTAAGGGGAACCATTCTAATCAGCAGTTACGTTATCCAAGAAACAAAAAGAAGGGGGCAATAAACAGTCTTGGTCAAAATAATCCACAAGCCAACTTGTGGGCTTGAACTGTAGCCTTGGCTGATCCCAGCACTAACAGCAGTAAGACACTCTTCTTCCTCTTTTTTTTTTTCTTTTTTTTTTTTTAAAGATTTTTATTTTTATTTATTCGACAGAGATAGAGACAGCCAGCGAGAGAGGGAACACAAGCAGGGGGAGTGGGAGAGGAAGAAGCAGGCTCATAGCAGAGGAACCTGATGTGGGGCTCGATCCCATAACGCCGGGATCACGCTCTGAGCCGAAGGCAGACGCTTAACCACTGTGCCACCCAGGAGCCCCTCTTCTTCCTCTTGAACTGCATTTCATCTCTGCTCTTAAGACCCCAGGATGGGGCTTGAAGCATCAAGCTGTATATAGCATTGAGTAAATACTTGTGGGTTGACCTGGAAATCTAATATAGCATTTTGATTAAATAATAAATATTTATTAAATAATTATTCTGCTTAAAGCTGAGAACATTAGGCTGTTTTCTGCACACAATGAGTTTTCATAGTACTTACAGAGATATGGCTGTTTTGAAAATAACTGTAATAGCTGGTAAGAAAAATATCATGAAAGAGGCTTGATGAGCCATGACGTGAATTGCATTGAAGGTGGATAGCAGCTTGTCCATCATTCACCACCGGGGTCAGAATATCACAAGTAGTTGTAGAAGATGAACATTTAGTTCCTAGTTTGAGTTAGCGAGACTGTGGGTTGAAAAAGGGAAAAAAAAATAACCCTCACCAATGACATTGGCTCATTTGCTTGCCCTCAGACTTTTAACAAGGGCATCTTGTTAAAATGCAGGATTTTTTTCTGTAGATATGGAGTGGAGCCTGAGAATCTGCATTTCTCCAAGCTCCCAGTTTATATTCATGTCAGCAATCCTGGGACCACACTTTGAGAGCAAGGAACTAGATCTCATGAGAAGCAAAACAACAACAAACCACAAAACAACACCCCTCCTAAAATATCAAAATAACTAACAACAACAACAAAACCCTCTTTTTTTTTTTTTTTAAAGATTTTATTTATTTATTCGACAGAGAGAGACAGCCAGCAAGAGAGGGAACACAAGCAGGGGGAGTGGGAGAGGAAGAAGCAGGCTTCCAGCGGAGGAGCGTGATGTGGGGCTCGATCCCATAACACCAGGATCACACCCTGAGCCGAAGGCTGACGCTTAACCGCTGTGCCACCCAGGTGCCCCACAACAAAACCCTCTTAACTTACTTGATCAAAGTTAAAAGAGGTTGAGTCCTAGTCTATATGATAAGTAAATTAATTTGATGGTTCATTTTACTTGGTTGATATTTTCCTTCAAGGTTTTGATACTTGAAGGCAACTGAAGAAGGCTTAGTTTCATGTTTTGCTAAAGTGGGATATCAAAAGAGAAGGTAAACATTCATACCCGGAGCTATGTCTAAGCCTGGAGGTTAATGGTTAAATCTTAAGCTATTTTTGGAACATTCAGCAGTAATAATCTAAAGACAGACTGGAATGTCTTCTTCAGTTTGAAACAGAAGACTTCACTGAGAGTGAAAAATATATTTCTCCATCAAATTTAATAGCATGATGACTAGATATGGAATTTTCATTTATTTCTTGATACATCAGAGGACATGTTATGCATAGTTTATAAGGATAAGGAAAATGTGTCATTATCATTATAGTTATATCTGATAAATATTTATATATAAAACTAAGAGATTATTTTTTTTCTCCTACCTTCCATGTGTCTCCTTCCATTAGTTGTTTCTGCCTAAAACACAGGGTCATGGACATGGGAACTACAGGATATGAGAGCAGTTTATTTAGTAAGTCTCTCCTTTATCCCAGACTGCACTAAATAAAAGATGATTTGTCACTGTTCTGTGAATAGAACATACCAAAAGGAACAGCAGCTGAAGAGGTTACGGTATGTAGGAGCTGATATTTGGTAAAGCAGCATTATTTACATGAAGATGAAGTTCTGTGCTTCAAAGTGACTTTCAAAATGCAGGCAATTTTAATTTGAAGCTTTCTTCTATGTTACAATAACAATAATAATTGTAATAACTGCAACATTTCATTGGATACATAGTGCCTTTTTGCTACTCTGCTCAGTATGTTACATATGTTACTTAATTCAAGCCTTGCGATACCTCTGAGCTTACGTGTTATTTAAACCACAATAGCTACTAGCTGAATACTAACATTTTCTCCATTTTATAGATGAGGAAACTGAGAGGTTAAATACCTTGTCCTAGCACAGAGCTAGCTGATCAGGATTTAAGCTTATTGATCCTTTATCCTGTTCAACCAAGGAATAAAATACACTCATAGATCTCAGTCCTGAATCTATTCATAACTGTAACCAATATATCTTGAAAGTTAGGAACTTTGCATGTACAGGGGCTAAAGAAGTGTACACACAGGCTTCAGAGTCCTAATCTTCTTTCTTTTTCTTTTTCCCTTGGAGAAGCTATAGACAAGGTTATATTCTATAGGGCAGACCCACCCAAATCCTAGTGACAAAGGGAGCAAACTTAAAAGGGACTGTAGTGTAGGGTAAATGTTAGCTTTAATTAAAAACCCTTTTAAGAAAATGAATCTTGTGCCAAACTATCATTCAGCAAGCATGACTATTTACTGAGTTCCTGCTATATGCCTAGTATTGTGCTAAAACTCACAAAATGCTGTATTGCAAGGGCAAGGGGTTTGGATTTTTCCCTCTATGAGTGCATATATATCATCCAGAACTGACAACGTGACAAGCTTTATTTACGTAGATGCATACCTCAGGCCCTGAACCCTAAAAAAAAGGTCCATTCCAAGAACCAGACACGTCATGAGGTCCATTTTACCCATGAGTCTATTTGCAGGAACCTGTTTGGAAGGGGACAGATGGGGTAGTTTTTAAGTTAGTCTTCCTAAGATCTCAGGACAACACTGTAGTGTGATCTTGGAAGAGACTTTGGAGGAAGGGCTAATTTGAGTAAGTGCAATTAATAATTGTTTCCAGAGAGGCAGCTGGCAAGGTTCCAATGGTGGCATCAAAGGGAACAAAAAAATTAGTCTAGACAATGCAGACTGGGAGCGTGTCACGTCTCCACATTTCCTGGGTAACAATTTGACCTGATTTTGTGCATAACTAAAAGAGTGTCCACCATGGGGGTCTGCCAGAAGAACCAGGCCAGAATTTTGTATATGTGAAGATGAATTTGTCACAGTTGGGGATTTACCACGTATAAGATGAAAAAAAAATTTTTTTTCCCTCATAAATTGCATTGGTATTACTTTCTAAAACAGCTTCTGGACACATTGAAGGGACCTAAGAGATACAAACTCTCATGTTATAGATGAAGGGGACCAGGGCCCTCACATTTGGTGGCAGAGGCAATGCTGAAAGCTGAAACTCCTGATTTCCCACCAGTTTAGAGATGAAACTGTGTGGCCCAGTAACAAGCTGTATGTATAGATAGTACAATTTCAAAGACATCGGTGTTTGAGGGTTTTCCAGTTTGGGCTTGTAAGAATATCTTGTTTTAGATGTGTTCTAAATTGAGTTCTATGTAATAAGTATGGTTAGTATAACCAAATTATAGTCAACCTTCTTCTTTAAAAAAAAAATCAAATAATAAATATGTTAGATGGGAAAGGACCTTGGATCCAATGTCCAACTCTAGGCAATTAAAGTATTGAGAAAATACTTCTCTTTTCATTCAATGATTTTCTTTAAAGAGCGATCCCTTGATATTAAGTCCTAAAATTATCGCTAATATTTAGAGCAGCTCTTATGCGTCCAACACTTCATTAAGTGCTTTACAAACATATCTCATGTAATCCTTGCCAAAGCCTTAAGAGATTAGCAAACTATCTCCATTTCACAGGTGAGGATTATGAAGCTAGAAGAAATTAAATAACTTGCCCAAGGCCACACTGGTGGCTCAGGTTATTAACTAAAAATCTTTCTGACTTCTGGCTTCCTTGGTCTTCAGCTCCTTGTATACTGCCTCTCACTAAATATGAATGCCAACTTAGATACAGTGTGCACAAAGTTCCATGAATGACAGAATTCCATTTGAGATAGTTTCTGAAGCAAAGTTACATCACTGATTACCTGGAGCTTATCATGCCCCCTTTATTTTTATTTTATTTTTTATATTATTATTAGTTCTTAATGGTCATGCAGGATTTCTAGGAATATGTGTATAAACCCGGAGAAAGAAAAAGGGGAAGCATTGAGAGTCATTAGTGATTTCAGTGGATCATAGTTTAAATAAACTCATCATGAAAGCACTTGAGAGTGAACAGGAATAATGAAAATAGTCATTTGGCGGTGTTTTCACATAGACGCGGTTTCAGTATGTTGGGCCTGATCGCCAATTATAATGAAAAATGAAATTGTTTAGAAATTGTCTAAACTTGGTTTGAGGCAAGGTCTCGGACAGTTATGAATATTCAGAACGAGCAATTAAATATATTGCCATTTCATTTGCAACCTTTCTATGTTCTACTCAGATGACCAGGAGTAATGCCAATTAGGGCCTGTTGTTAAATAGCCTCTCCCCACTTAGTGACTAATTAAATTGGCTTTCAGGCTTTAGAGATGTTCACAATTAGAGGACTCCCCCAGTCAAAAAGTTAATCTTCTTCTTGATCTTTGCCTAATCTGACATATCCTTAAGCTTTCAAAACATATAATGATGATAAAAGCAGAAACCAAATAAAAGGAAGAAAGTAAATTCACACATTAGACAGTACCTCAACTGTCTTCATGCGCATTTTGTCTAATACATGGTATCAATATTATGCGTTATTCAAGAAGACATAGACCTAGTTGTTAAAAAGACATACCTAATACATATATAACATATACACACATGTAACAACGAAAAGCCACTGTGATCCCTAATCCCTTCTTCAGTTTGTTCTGCCTCTAAGCCACTATTTCTGAATTTTGATCACACCAAAAAATGTCAGTATTAAAAGTTGGAAACCAAGTCTGTTTCCATTTTAACCGAAATGTAGGAGGAGGGGACACAAAGAGTGCATCAGTTTTGAATTTGAGCTGATGTAATCAGTGACTTGATTTGTATCAAAAAAAATGTAAATGTTTCTTTGAAATCTGACTTGGCCTTTGAAAGGGAAAAGAACTTACTGAGAAATCTGCATTGACAGAACAAATCCTACTTGCAAAGTAGAAACCAATGTTGTTGGCTTGAGTAGATCTCAAGTCAGCTGTGAAATTCATAATCTTTTATCCATAAAATAGCTTCTCCTCTGAACGACAAAATTATTTTTGAGCTGGTGTTTGCGAAGTCTAAAAACAAAAGGCTCAGTGTGCACACCTGAGCACAGCTTCGAGCTGGCTTTCAAAGAGATAGTTGCTTTCTTAGCGGTCACAGGTGCTACTGTTCTGAATTAACCAGTGTGAATATTCCTTTAATAAGTTAGACGTCATTTATTTTATTAGGAAAAGTCCAATAGCATAATGACTTAAGGAGCAGGCAATGAATTCAGTGATGTTTGGCTCTCATTTTATAGCAAGTAATTTTTGTAGTGTGTCCCACTTTCAGTACTTTGAAGTCCCAATAGATTAATCTAGTTATTCAGGGATTAATTATCTTGAAAGAAGACTGGAGGCTTCTTCTTGTTTGATATTCAGTTTGGTTTTTAAAGTACCAGTGATTCTTGAATAATCACCAAGTGTTAGGTGGCCAGTGCTCTTCTCTTGTCTCATTTTAAAGAACATAACCATGAGGCAACAGGTAGGGGCCAATTCATCCAAGAAAAATCGAGGTAGGGTCAATCTGACCGTGGAAGAAGGAAAGGGTTATTTCTAAAAACCCATTCTTGCAAAAAGGGACAGGAAATTGGGTAGACAGTTTCTCTCTTCTTTATAGCTCCCAAGGGCAGGAACACTGGGGATTCCAATCTGGAGAAGACACTTTGTCATGTGTTCCCTACAACAAAACAGTTTGGAATTTGCAAAGCATGCACTTTGGTAATAATATTGAGAAACAAGCCACAAATAGACTTTTTCATAAATTTGTGACCCATGCTTGTTAGCATATCCACTTGTCATTTGATATAAACTAATCTGGTAGCAAAGGAGATTTTTGGGCTTTGGTTATTAAATATTAATCATTAATGATTTAAGACTTGAAACATTATGAATCTATTGACTTGAGATTGTGACTCGAATCCTGAATTTAACAAATAATTTTTTTCTTACATCTGTTATGTGTTTATTATATTGTTTAATTTTAAATCTAGCTATTGGATCATCACTGGAATTACATGTGAGCAGATTAAAAATAAGATTACAAAATTCAATCGCTTTTAAAGTTGGTAGCTCTGTTACTTATTTCATTTTTAAAAAGGAATCAATCCCTTTTGGTCTCCAACATCATATTTTTTTTTAAAAGATTTTATTTATTTATTCAACAGAGATAGAGACAGCCAGCGAGAGAGGGAACACAACCAGGGGGAGTGGGAGAGGAAGAAGCAGGCTCATTGCAGAAGAGCCTGATGTGGGGCTCGATCCCACAATGCTGGGATCACGCCCTGAGCCGAAGGCAGACGCCCAACCGCTGTGCCACCCAGGTGCCCCTCCAACATCATATTTTAAACAGTCCTGTTTTGTCTGGTGATGATGTGGATATAGTTTAATTTTGCTGACTTAAACTCTGAATACAATTGGGTCAATAAGTACTTATATATTAATGGAGGATGAATATGTATTTAGTGTTCATTGAACACTGCTAAGTATTTCGCATTTCATAAATTTATCTTAGAACCCATTCTTTAGAATATAACACCTTGACAATAAAGGGAGGGAAATTTGGAGAGGTACAAAAAAATAGACTTTAATTAATAAGATATGCTTCCTTAACTCTGTAAAATTGATTTCCTATGGAGTTCAAGTACAAAGGAGGGGCGTTTTTGTTTATATCTTATCCAACTGTGAAGAGGGAAGAAGTCTCTGAACACCAATGCTGAAAATGGCTTTAGTTGGCTCCTAGGGACTTGTGACTCATTGAATACGGACAGAGTATATACTACATATATCTACAGTTCATTGCTACTACCTGTGCTCTCCTTGATGTTTGGAATATTTTCAGCTTCTACTTAAAGCTAGTTCATATCTCTAGAGAGCCTAGAAAATTTTCAACCCTTCCAGCCTTTTTAGCTTAGTTAATAGACCACATTGTCCTTGATCCCTATTGTATTCTATCAAAAATTCACTTACTGTATGAAGTTCTGGGTACATTTTGGGTTTGTCTCTCTATGGTTTGGTTGACAATTTATTTCAGTGTGCCAGGTCAGAAAAAGCATTCTGTCCAGAATAGATAACAGGAGAACACATTTTTCAGTTTCCATAATCATGATAAAGGTAACCAGCATTCTCAATACGTCATATCAATTCTGCTGCATCTTAATAGATCTATGGCTGCAATCTTTTGTGTCAGCACTTTCAGCTAATTGGGATAAGTTATGTATGTTTACATTACTGTTATGATCTATAAAATGGTTTTTTCTCTGTAGCTAGGTAGACAAAGATTTCTTGTATTATACTTTTTGAAATTGTTTGCAATCCAAGACTGCTAAGGAGGACAGAGAGGAGGTCAGAAGCTTCCAATTAATGTTTATGCTGGATGTGCTTAATTAATATATTTTATAGGACAATAAATGTTGAAAAGTAAATAGAATTATTTTTTACCTGAAATATATAAAAAAGAATCTAGAGGTGAGTAGGTCTCTGGTTTTTGAGATCAACAATAATAGTCAAGGTAAGGTGTCTTCCTATAAATTTTGGCTTAGTTACAAAAATGCCCATTTTTATGGCATAGTCCACTTATTGAAAGCTTTCATTACTTACACTAAAATACACTTGAGAGGTTTACAGAGAATAATTATAAGAAAGTGTTTAAGGCTGGATAACTTGTGAAAATCCATAGATATGATAGACAATCATGATTAATGCATGATAATGACTTAAACTGGATATAAAGAATAGAAAGCTGGAGAAATGTGGCCACCCAGAAATGTAATTAATAAAACTTTCATGAATTCCAATTACGTTGTCAATTCAATACCAGCCAAACTCTCTTGGTATTAAAAAAAACTAATAGGCATAGTTTTGCCAGAAACTTATCATTCTAAGTAACAGTCTTCCTTCCAAAAATTTTACACTTTAATGTATGTATGCAGTTCATGGATGACTTTGTGAAAATTGAAGTGTGGAGTGAACATAAAGACTGCTGATGAATGTCGCAGATGGCTGTGAGCAAACGACATGCTCTGGGGTGATACTGCTTAGAGGGAAAAATGTGGACTGATTATTACTCTTGCCCTTACTCCAGTGAGATCTGAAGAAGAACAATTTATAGTAAGGCACTTCCAGATTTTTTGACCTATCGGTGTTCCAGACAAGCTGAGTCCAGAAGCTTTCCTCTGGACTCTAGATCAGTAAAACTTCTAACTATTAAGAAATGAATATGTATTTTATGTATGTATGTATGGATGGATGGATGGATGGATGGTTGGATAAATATGATCTGGCCCACTGTAGCAAATAAGCAAGTACGGATTTATTTCTCGGATTGGCAACAAATATTCTGAACCGTTATTTCTCCCTGCTCCCTTTAAAATGCAATTAAAAATGCAAAATAGGGATACTTCTAACATCTTAAGGACTGTAATCCTCAATAAAAGAGTGTTCTCCTTCAAGAGTGTTCTCTGTCAAGGAGACATTTTCAGCCATTTTCTGGTGTTCATGTTTGGAAACAAAGTATTCCTTTAATTTGGGAGAACATTTATTAAAACATACCACATTTCTATAAAGCTCAAAGGTGGTATTAGTACAACTTACGGGTTTACAAATCAAAACTGCAATGCATTTTCCAAATTGGAAAGGACAGAATTCACCTTAATAGAATTGGTCTTAGTAGTTAGTTGTCAACCAAGACATTTTTGACTTCTGGCATGGTGGATTTTATAATCTATAACTGTTAATAAAGATGACTGACAAAATTGTGCCTTGAATCCACAAATAATCATTTGTTCCCCTTATGTATTAATTGGTTAAATTCTTCTTTGTTTCAAGACTACAGAAAGCCCTATGGCTCTTAGTTCATTTCTGAAATGTTAACTAAAGTTATCTAAAGCAAAGTGGCTATTCATTATTGAAACATGGAAACCTGAATCTCTGCAAAAAGAATCTCTATGGATTCATTCCTTGATACATGGGAATAGAAGGGAAAAAAAAAATCTCAAAGAGATGGGCTCTGTTCTCTGTCATATAAATTCCAGATAGCATTTTGGAGGACAAAGAAAAATTAAAAAGAAAAAAAAATCTCATTATAGTTGTTAGTATTCTCTTTTCTCTATTCCACTGACTACACGTTTTCTGAGACTTGTCATACTCAGAAGTCCTGTTGTGTTAATGGAAAAAAAAAAAAACCACAAAAGAGATCTTTGGTAAGATCTTGTACTTGAAGGAGTTTGAATTTTGAATTCCTTAGGGGATGGATGTCTCATTCATGTTTATAAGTCTTCCACTATCACCAATCAGTTTGTCCCTGGCACTTGATAGGCACAGTGCTAACAGAATTCAAAACAAACAGGTGGAGTGTATACCTCCCCTTGATTCTTTAAGTCATACATCTGTGTCCTTTTTCAATTCGCTAGTTCTCCTGTGTTGCTGGATCAGGCCTTAGCAGTAGCTATAGGCCAGCATAATTCCAAAACTGCTGCAGACTGGCTACATAAAAGGCTGCAGGGTGCAGAGTGTCCCGTCGGACACTGCTGCATATAAAATAATCATTTTCCCCTTGTAGAGGAAGAAAATCAGCAATTGCATTAACAAAGCCACCCACGTTGAGATTTCTGAATACAGTTAAACAATGTTAAACAAATGGATTATCTCTTAATTAATTAAGCAAATATTTATTTAATATTTGGTATATGTACAGCATTATGCTAAATCATGCGACCAAGCATATGTACTCTAAAGCCAGACTGCCTGGATTCGGACCCTGGATCTATCACTTACTTGACCTCTCTGTGCTTGAATTCTACATCTGTAACTACCTTAGGTAAGAAGTTACCTTTTTCAGATTATTGTATTATTTAATGAGTGAGTATATTAAAGGCACCTAGAGAACTGTCTGGCACTTAGGAAGTGCTACAGTGTGCTTGCTATTATTGTATAGGTTCTGTTGCAGGTGAAAGACATAAATTAAAAATGTCTTAAACAGAATAAAAGTTTATTTGTCTCTCATATAAGAGTTTAAGCCATAAAATCTGAACTCTGAGCAATAAAATCTGAATGAGGTGGCTTTTCTCTGCACAATTTTCAGAATGTTTTCTTTCGATTCTAAAAACCCTAAGGAATTATCTTCATCTGCTTGGTCCAAGGCAGATATTCACATTGGAAGGAAAGAAGAAGGTCAGTTCCCTTTTAAGGGCATGACTTCGAAGTGCTGTCAGTTTTGCATATTTCTTATTGGCCAGAATTCGGCCACATAGCCACTTAGCTTCAGGGCTGACTAGAAAATTCTGTCTATGTATTGCATGGCTATGTCCCCAGCTCAAACTTTCGTTACCTGTAAAGTGGAAAGAAAAGCGAAAGTTTATTAGGACAATTCTCAGTCTCTGGTCACTGCATGTGAGTTTATCTGTGGCTTTCCTACCCAGAGCCGGAGGACTGTGGTGCTGATTTTCTGTATTGCATGCAAATACATGGGAGAAAAGAACCTTTGCATTTTTCAGACATATGAACATAAATACGACTCAAATCATTACTTAAAATTAGGTTACTTCTGGCGTCACTAGGATCAGAGTGGTCTTAACCCATTTATTTAACCGAACTTTCAGGCTTAAATGATGTTTTTAAACTTCAAAACCCACAGTTCCTTTGTTGATATTAACTTTCCTGATTTCTCTTTAACTTACAAATATCCATTAAAGCTATTCACTCTTTCAGGGAATAACTACTCTGATTTCCTTCCTCCCTTCCCTTCCTCTTTCTCTCTCTTTCTTTCTCTTTCTCTCTCTCCCTTCCTTTCCTTCCCTCCCTCCCTCCCCTCCCTCCCTTCCTTCCTTCCTTCCTTCCTTCCTTCCTTCCTTCCTTCCTTCCTCCCACAAATGCTTACCACATGCCAGGCACTGATTGAGGACCNTATAGCTCTATCTCAACTCCTTTCTAAAATAATGTTGTTTCTTGTCTTCTTCCTTGCTATCATTTCGTATTCTGGGTTAAGTAATATATAAAGTTCCCAAATGGCCATTTGGAAGGCTCTGGTCTAGGAATCATTATGGTGATGGGAGTTTGATCCTTGGTCTTCTTTAATTACCTTCATATTTCTTTGAAATCCATTACTTGACTTTTTCTTCCCTAAGCACTAATTTCAGAAGCCTTAGATTCGTTCATAAAGGCTTAATGGATTATAGATTGTTTATTAGCCTAAGGAAATAGGTTTTATTTAAAACATAGCCATTTCAAAAAGACTGGAGCAAAGTAGATCAGCAAGTTAGACTGTTTTTATTTATTTATTTTTTAATTTTTATTTTATTATTATATTATGTTAGTCACCATACAGTACATCCCCGGATTCTGATAGACTATTTTTTTTTTATTGCTCTATATGGTTGTGCAGGTTAACCACATTTCTTCTTTCATCTTTTTAAAAATAGGGAACAAGTTGAAATAATAAGAAACTCATTTTTTTCAAAATGAGAGCTTGTTATTCATACTATGTACTGAATATGATTTTCTTATTGAAATTAGAATAATGATGAGCTACTAAGAGGAAGCTAAGTAGTGGAAGAAACACATGCAGACTTACTAAACTATTATACGAGAGGAAAAAATTTACCAATTCCTCAGGAAAAATAAAGGTTTTTCAAATAAATAAATGTAGAAGTCAGTGTTTTTGTTTGTTTTTAACATTGGGCAATGACCAGAGTAATCAATCATCTTTAGCATTACTTCATTCGGTAAATGAGAGCCATACAAATCTGCTGGAGAGGACCGGATGCAGATATGGAATAAACATACTCTTAATGCATCATCATTAGAGCCAATATATAGTAGACAATAGATTTCTAGCTGATGTAGAAATTCAGTCCTCCTGTCATATTACAGCTTTCCTACTTCAGGAACGTACTGGAAAGGAAGAGAGGATACAATTGTATAAAGCCGGAAGTGTGAAATCTCATTTATCTCTCTCTCTCTCTCTCTCTATATATATATCCATAAATAAGCCATTTCCTGAAAGGGTCTGCATGATTACGTAGCCCCATTCCCCACAGTGCTAGCTCAGGGTCAGATCAATTTTGAATATAATGAAAGGATGGTGTTTTCTCCTGCATTATGCCAATATCTTTTGAAAATTTCATATCTACAGAAGACAGGATCATTACATTTGAAAAGTGGACAGGACACCCATAGAGAATGTGTGTTATCTGAAATAAATGTTCATTTCAAAAGGAAAGTTTGAGTGACTTGGTTTAGCAGCAGAGACACCCCTTAATCATAAAAATCAGTTTTAAGGATCTTGCAGGAGGCAGGAAATATATCCACAGACAACTAAGCTATGTTCATTTCCCAAATATTATGTGTAGAATAAGGGATTGTAAATAGGTTATGTAAAAAATTATTGAAATGCTATACTCAGCAGAAATTTTAGAAGCTAGGTCTGAGAAACTATTCAATAGAAAGGTACTTGCTTATTGAGAGGAGAATTTCTCTCTTCGGAGAAAAGAAGTGGCAGGTGAAATATTTTTTTTAGGTTCTGTGGATATTTTAAGTTGGTGATTTAGCAAGTTGGTCTATAAAGAACTTCATAAATTTGGAGAGGTACTGCAAAAGGCTAACAGGAATCTTGATTGCTAGCCTGGGTTTCCATATCATTTTTAGGTTTTCTCACTGAAGATGTCCCTGGGATTTCCCAAAAAATGTTCAAGAAAAATGTATCAAACTGAGGATAGGATTTTTCTGTAGGATAGTGTTGCTTAGAATAAGAAAGTCAAGAAGAGAGTACAAATAAGTGTCTAAATATTTAACTATTTCTATTCCATTTGAGTCATTTTTTTTTAATTTCATCCTTGAAAAACCTGTGCCTTAAAAGAAACAACATTATTTTTCTGTAAAGGCATTGGGAACTTGAAGAAAGGCAGCTAGGAGGAGACTTGTCATCATCTTTGATTTAGTTCTTTGCCACTTCAGCACTATGGCAACTTCATCACTGAATCAGTTGTCATTTCAAGACCACCTTTTCCTGTTAATTCTAACACTGGTTTAAAATTAGGCTTATTGGGAAAGGCTAAAGAATTGAGATGTGCTAATCAAGAAAGGGAGAGAGTAAGGGGGAAACTACCTCAGAGCCACAATGGCGTATTTGATTCTCTGACCAAGTCAAGGGCCTGGTTTTTGTTTCCTTGAATCCTTTGCCCGCATTGTCCATTTTACCGTTAGATATGATTGAACTCCTAAGCATCCTTCAAGACCCATTTGAAATTGTTACCTTTTGGGGAGGTCATCCTCAACACTGCAGGGAAAAATTACCCTTCTCTTTTGTGCCTAGGTTAATAGCTTATATCACCATTGTGATCATTTCACTTTGGGGTTTTGATTATTCTATTATAGTATATTTAGCTATCCCAGGAACTAGTCAGATCTCAGTTAAATTATCACCAGGTTTCTCTTGGTTCTTGACATGTGAGGCTCCTATTGTGAGGTATAAGGTAGAATGGAGAGACAATGTGAAAACTTTGAAGTAAGACAAACCTACATTTAAACTTGGGGTCACATTTACTTTGTGCTGAGCTTTAGTTCTCTTCCCTGTCAAATAGAGACAATGAAATATACTTTACTAGATAAACATTGGTTCTTACGTTTACTCATAACCATACTGGTTCCTCAGGTCTTTTCCATGGTCCTTCATCATCGAAGACCTCAAGCCCAAGTCCTGTGGTAGTTGCATGAAGTCAGTCGTTTCGGAAGCACTTTCTTCCCTCACGTACTCTCCCATGCTTCCTTTGTGTAGCGAAGTTGGATGGATGAGTGACAAAGGCTTGGAATCCTTTATGAGTATGGTAGTTCTATAATTAAATGTAATCAATCCATAATTTATCTAAAATGATTATATATCAACTAGGCATGAAACCTAAGTATCCATTCATCTTCATATAGTCACAGTGAGTATTACTAACATAGTCTGTCTAGAAACGCTGCCCACTGAGGACAATCACCTAGTCACAGCATCTGGAGTAACGGCTTTTATAAAGCAGTGATTCTGTGGTTTGCATATGCTGGCGATTAAAACAGATTTAAAGGTGTTGCTCTGTTCAAATAAATTTAGGGTGAATTCCAAGGAAATTACTCTGATAAACTAGAGAAGCTTTTTACAAGTAAGTGGGAGTTTGTCCTCTCTCCCAATTGTCTTTCAGTGCAATAAAATTTTCAGATTTGCTTAGTTATTTGTGAAGCGGTCTGCATTGTGGTTTTGTGAGAAATTCCCTTATGGCTACTGACTTGCTCACTCTTTACAGAGTAATCTTCATCCTCATTGAAATTTCCAGTTATTTCTGTCAGATTGCCTTTTGAAGTAAGTCAGTCTGCAAATCTCCCAAAAGACGGTCTGGAATTTGGTAAATTAAGCAATGACAGAATAAAACAAAATTCAGAACCTACATTTGTGAAAGGCATTTTGTAGGACAAGATTGAATTCAACAGTATTGGAGTGCAAATTCAAATTTATTTTATTGTTTATATTCTTTCTAGTCAATGTAATTTCATTAGTGAACAGATTTTTTTTCCCACAATGGTAATATTGAACAACTATTTACTATTTCTCATTATTTTGTGATTTTCCATTTAATATTACATACAGAAAATATGACAATATTAACTAATGACCTTCCATTGTAAACATATTTGCCCTGAGTCTCTTTCATAGGAGTGGGGATGGATCTTTATTGGCCTATACAAGCTCTCTTCCACCTTATAATCAAAGCACAAATTTAGGAGATAGTCATCTCTGTTAATGGTGTGCTTTGTAATGTTGAACCAGAGTTTAGCAGTAATTATTAGATTCAGACCTAACGTTAATTGACACCACGTGCTCTTGTCCCTAGTGAAGGGGAGGGAGACAATCGGCATGAGAAACAGAACCACAGAACGTGGATACCCTTTCTAGTCATACAATGCACAAGCAAAACACTTCATAGTTAATATATTCTGTCAAATCTAAATTCTTACAGGTCCATAGCCAGGGCTAGACCAAGCAGTAATTTCAGAGAAACCATTCCCCTTTCCTCTTTTTTTGGAGTTTTGCTGTCCTCTCCTTCATCAATTCCTAGGGATAAAGTTTTACTTGGGAAGACATGAGGTTTAAATCTTCCAGAAGAGCTTGTGTATTAAAGGGACTGTCTGAAAACGGAATGGATTTACTATACCAGGATCTTGTTTTCACTGGTCAGTACTGATGGTCTTTTGGTAAGATCTTGATGTATGTTACTTCTCAAACCACAGAGATCAGATTTCACTTAGCTCAAGCACTGTTCTTTCCTGCCACTCCCTCACCACCACCCCACCCCCCACTGGATCAGATATCCCATCCCTCCTGGATGCTTTTTTTTTTTTTTTTAAGGGCAACAAATAAAGCCAGACTGGAGATGGCATCGTCTCTTGCACATCAAGCCTCCCCACCCCGCAGTCCTGCCAGTGTGAGGTGGTCCCACTCACATTTCCCCAGGGAGCCACCCTGAAACTGGGCAGACACCAGGGATAGGAAAGAAAAAAAAATGGGAGAAGCGATACTTTGCTTGACATGCTTTGTTTGACAGCAGGTATGGGAGGAAGGGGTTCCTGGGCAGGGCTGGTGTCCCGGGTTCCCCTCAGCCATGTGAAGAGACCTATGCTGGCACTGGTGGTCCAGGGGAACCAGCCAGGCAAGATCAGCCAGAGCACACTGATTTCAAAGCCTGTGTTCCTTTCGCCCTTGGCCCTTTCTCAGTGGGCTCCCTGATATCCTTCCCCCAGAGCTTGAGGCCGATAGCTCTCTCAATTTTGCCCAGAACGTAGTTATTAGGAATGTCTGGCCCACTCTTGTAATTCCCAGTGACCCTTGGCTTTCTATTGATTTTCATAGCCAAGTCCTTCTGAGTCAGCCCCTTGTTCTGCCAACCCTGCTGGATCACCTTGCCTACCTCCAGGTATCCAGTCATGGTGCACCTTCTCAGTCTCTGGGTTCAACGTGGCCGATGATCGAATGTTGTTTGTTCTGGCCAGCAGCACAATTCTTGGAATTCTCCACATCTTCTCATCTCTGAGTTGCTAAGATGGCCTGCTTCGACTTAGCCTGGGCAGCTGTGGGCCCTTCTTGCAAAGCACTGTCACCGTGTCCCAGTCGCTCTCGGCCGCAGCAGGCGGGCAGGTCCTGCGCCGTTCGTATGGTGGCTCCGAGGCAGCTGCTCGAGACACCCCTCCTGGATACTTTCTTGTTGGATCTATTCAGGCATCTTTCTGTTTCACAGTGAGCTTCATCAGGATGAGGACAGTATCTTATTCAACTTGCCCCTAGTTCTCAGCCTGTGGTGAATCCTTATTTAAAGAACATATGAACAAAGAGATTAATATTTGCTATCTAAGTTTATTTTTTATAACAGAATACAAAGCATTATTAGACAAATCTGTAAAATGTTTCTGTTGTTACTCTTTCCAGATACTGCAAATATACTTGCTGTTGTTATTGTTGTTTAAGTAAGCATAGTGGAAATGTGGTGCATTTCAAGGAAAATGAAGATTAGACATAATAGTACATTTGCTGTACAGATAATTGGCTGCTAACTTAGACTGTTTCGTCACTCTCTGAAGTATTCTACAATTATTTTGCTCTCATTTTACTTCATAAAGTGATGTATTTGCTGGAAGTGGCTATAAAGTCATGAAACTCATTTGAAAAATCTTATCAGAGGGTCCAAATGAATGTTATTCTTTTAGGAAGTCACCTAGGATTATACACACTTACTACAAAGATACTGATGCTACCCAGCGGGGTTTTAGAATTCTCCGCTTTTTTTTTTTTAAAGGTTTTATTTATTTATTCGACAGAGATAGAGAGAGCCAGCAAGAGAGGGAACACAAGCAGGGGGAGTCGGAGAGGAAGAAGCAGGCTCATAGCGGAGGAGCCTGATGTGGGGCTCGATCCCAGAATGCCGGGATCACGCCCTGAGCGGAAGGCAGACGCGTAACCGCTGTGCCACCCAGGTGCCCCCAGAATTCTCCGCTTCTGATGTCAGAGCCAAGTTATTAAATACTTACCAAATCCATTGCATTTCTGTGGACACAGATTTTTTTTCCCTTATAAAGAAGAAACCCACTTAGGTTACTGTGAGAAATGGGAATGTAAAAAAAAACAAAAAACCATATAGGAAACCTTCCCAGTAGCCACACAGCTAGGCGTTATAAAGAACTAGAACATGGTCATGATGCATGAAATATCATAGCAAATTAAATGAACTGATCATTTTACCATCTCCTTCTACCTCAGAGATGGCACTTTTCGGGTGCCTCATCTCCCTATCTCTCTGATTTCTGAGGGTGTACTTTTCTTTCTAATGATCTTACTGGTTTCTACTGACTTCTCATTTCCTCTATCGCCTTTCCTCCACTTCTCCTTTCCTAATACCACTGTGTTGTGTCTCCTCAAGAGATGTTCTCTTTGGATTTAGTATATAGAATTTAAGCAGATGGAGTTCCTTTGCCATATTGCTCCGTAAATCCTCATCTCCCTTGTTTCTTCCCTGTGGAGGTTACCTTGGCCTATGGCATGGTGTATTTGGGCAGTTTCTCCTAGATGGGGCTGGCGTATTATGCACAAGGAATCCCTACGGCCACTTCCGTCAGAGAAGTTTGTGAATATGGAAGGCACTTTGGGTTGAGGACTGTCTTTGGTGTGTATTCTTTATTATAATTCTATATGATTATACGTATATTAATACACACACATATATGTTTTTCTAGCTGCATAGAAGTGTTGATCACAGTGGTCAGAGAGATGGAGAAGAGGTAAGACTCCGAAGTCCGGAGTGAGTAGCAGGAGCTGAGACAACTTTGATGTGGAAAAGTGAGGCAGGCTTGGGGATGAGAGGAATTGGGTAGAGAAGGGTGTAAGTCTTTCGGAGGTGGAGAAAGTCAGAAATATTTGAGACCCAAATGAGTGTAGAAACAGAAAGACGAAGGATGTGTACGCTTAGGGGACCGACAATGGCTATATGTGTGTGTCTTCAGCTGGTTTTTATTCCTGTAAGTGACAATAGCCTTGCTTTGTACTGAGTTCACTCCACAAATATTTAGAGGTGTCCCCTTCTATTCCAGGCAATGTGCTTCTCTCTTTTATTCACTGACTGTAGTTCTAAATGCCTTAAGATAAAAAAATAGGAATCAAATCCAAGTTTAATGGATCAAAATTTGTCATCATTGAGACTATGTAAGAGACACTGCAGGCTGTGTCAGAAGCACATTCTAAATACGTTTGAGCACTGGTAGCTTCTTCATGACAAATTTCAGAGGGTCTGCTTTGAAGAGAACAATATTCATTTTGATCTGTAAGTTCTGGTATGTTTCATGGGGAAAAATCTGTCATATTGCTTTTTTTTTTTAAATTTTATTTATTAGAGAAAGAGTGCACAAACAGGGAGCGGCAGGCAGAGGGAGAAGCAGGCTCCCTGCTGAGCAGGGAACCCCACGTGGGGCTCAATCCCAGGACCCTGAGATCATGACCCGAGCCGAAGGCAGCTGCTTAACTGACTGAGCCACCCAGGCGCCGCTGTCATATTACTTTTTAGCTACACATTACCTAAGTCCGTCTTGAGTTTTCTAAAGGCATAATTTTTGTGGCTTTGATCCCGGGTAAGCCCACTCAGAACTCTTAAGTGCTTTTCTGAAGTGGGAGCATCAGGACTGACTGTGAGGCAGTGATCAGTTCTGACCAAGGGCTGCAGAGATTGACATGGAACCTGCCTTTAAATTTTTATTAATATATTTCAGAACTTGTTAAAGGTTGAAAATGACTGATGATGCTTTAAATTAGGGATCAGCATTTTTTTTTCTTTAAAGGGGCCAGATAGTAAATGTTTCAAGCTTATGGGCCATAGGTCTCTGTCAAAACTACTCCATTCTGCTATTGGATGCTTGGATGCAAAGGCCACCTTAGACAATATTTAAATGAGCAGGCATGGCTGTGTTCTAATATAACTTTATTTAAGGACACTGGAATGTTACTATTACATAGCTTTCACATCTTACAAAATGATTTTCTTTCTTTTCAACAATTTAAAAGTGCAAAAATCCTTTGCTCACCAGCAATACAAAAAGAGGGGATGGGTTATCCCATGACCTTAGTTTTTGACCTTTGACTTCAATGAAGACAGGAGCATTTGGGAATTCCCCACATGGAAGGTTGGGAACCTGCAGGCTGCCCTCGGAGTTGGGGCAGCTTCCAGGAGCCATGCTGTGGGTGAGTTATCTGCAGCTCTGGTGTAAAACATTTCAGGAGTCCCATTAAGATTTTATAAGCTGGCGATGGAGCAGCAATGCTGTGCATTAGAACCTTCCTGGCTGCCGTAAAAATGCTTACTCAAGGCTCTGTAGGCCCCGTAAATACCAGGTCCTTTGGAGGCCCCTTTGTGTAGATGAAACGGGGTGCTAGAATTTATTTCTCCTGTAACTTAAGTTCCTGGACACACCAACTACACTTGCTGTTTTCAAATAAAAGTCAGTTTGGATTTATTTAGAGGCTTTGTCCTCATGGAAGAAATATCCGAACAATATGTCTGAGAGTGCAGGATACTTGTCTCTTGAAAATTCGGTAGGCCTCCGGCATGGTTAAATTACTTCAAGCTGGTACTGGGGACATTCCTGTGTGACTCACAGGAGGATGGCCTTTCCGTGGGTTCCTGACTTCCAGGGATAAATGCCTCTCTAGAGGTAGGTTTATGGGTCACAAAGGCAGCGTTGAACAACTGGCCAACTTGTTTTCTCTCCTTGGCAAAGTATGGCCTGTTTAATTATTTCTCCGAGTCTGGCCAAATGCCCTTCAATGCCTCACATAGAATGGGTGCCCAAGCAAGCAGTTGGGGGGACAGTTTAAGCTAAAATCCTTCCTTGTTTTTAAATAGCTCTTCATATTTCATTTTGGTACTTGAAGGAGAGGAGTGCTCTAATGGATACATGCATCTGGGAACGCAACGCAAAACAAAACAGGATTATTTGCTGAAACTGTTAAGTTCCTGGGAGTAGGAAAGCCCATGAGCCAATGTTTCCTAACACCAGATTTTTTTACCCCTTAATTCAGAGCCTTATTTATTTATTTATTTATTTATCCTTTCAACTCTGGTGGTTCAGCTCCAGGAACAAAATGAAAAATCCCTTTCCCTCCTACAGTAAGTATACACTGGCATGATTACACTGGAGGGTTTCTCTCTGCTATCTTTCTAGAAATAGAAATACCCTGCTGTCACGTGGCTGCATTACAGCCACATTCGGCGGGTAATGGTATCTCAGCTGCAGGCAAACAGACCCTGAGATTAAACGCAGCCCCGGAAAGTGCTCCTATGCCAGCCTCGTGTGAGGAAAGTGCTCATTAGTCAGTTAGACTGTCAACTGTGTAAGGCAAACCGCCTTCTAAGCCACATCGTGCGTTCCCTGGCCCCACTCTCTGTCCAGAGGAGACCTGATGTTGCGAGTGTTGTTTTTTCTTTAAATACTAAATGTATTTCTTCGTTGCTCCAAACTAGCACTCCGAACTGCAAAGCAGTCCAAAGCAGTAGATTATCAGGGACCCACAAGATCGCCTCCTTTCTTCTTCTCTGCTGTACAGTGTGAGTGTGAAGCCTGTGTCTCTGCCTCCTTCACTGAGATCCCCTGGCCCTACTGGCTTGACAGCCCAGGAACCTAGCATTATCTTCTATCTTCCTGCAGACATTGTTTTCTCCATTATTAATCAGAAGGAAGGTTCACATAGGACAATTTTAATGATTACAGTCAGGCACAGGCCTGATGTTATGCCTATCATTTATATCAGGGAACTACCCATACTTGTTAAAGAGGATATTTGGAGGCAAGTGTGACTCCTAAAAATCCGTATTTTCTGGCTCTCTTGTTACCTACCGAAAAACTAATGCAAAGCAGACCCAATTGAATATATTGTTTGTATTTGGCAGTTCGTGAAAAAGGTCTTCCTCAATTTTGGATAAAATACTGGGTAAATGAAATAATTAAGTGCCATCTGAACGTTTTTGGGAGGAAAAAAAAAAGCCCTGCTTACTTGTCATTATCTTGCATCCACGAGTTTCTCTTGTTGATTTTTCCTTTCTTGGTTCTAAATGTGAACTTGGAGAGTTTGTGCTTTTCCATACATGTGTGCACTAGGGACAATATCTGGTACTATTTCTTCAGAATAAATCTAAAAACTGTTTTCTCACTATCATACTTAATTATCTTCCTTTATTGTCTTCTAAAACCATCTTCCAATTTCATTTAAAAATTAATTTCTAATTGTTTCTCAGCATATAAGTACCAACAATAACTGGGTTGGCTCAGGAAACATTACCATTTGTGGTTTAGAATTCTGAATATTGCCTTTTTTCTTGTAAAAAATTAATGAATTTGCCAAAGGTTGGCTGATTATGGAATGTACAGATATCATATTTCCTTCCTATGCACTGAATTCAAGCATCTTGATTCTATTTGAAATCAATAGCAGTGAGATGTTGTATGTTTTATAGATAAGTAATTTATATACATGGCTATTTATGAGTTATATAAAAGTGTTTGTAATGCATATATTTGCAATATGTACTTCAGTTTAATTTAAGACCTTGATTAATTAGCCCTGCCCTGAAAATTCATAGCTAATATTAAATTGCATTTAGAATTATAGTGAAATGACACTTACTTTATGTAGCAGGAAAGAAGCCAAATAATATAGAGTTTTGGCAAATACATCAAAATAGTTCCTGGTTTCTAATAAGATGTCTCTTCTATCAGTCTTGATTTATGTCACACACTAATATAAAAGGACAGTAGTGCATAAGTGAAGATTTCCGTGGAGAATAATACTGGAGGGGGGAAAGCAACACATTACGACCACAGATTGCATATTTGTCCTAGGGGAGAACTCACCGTCATAGGGGAAAGGAAGCTACCCAGCTTCAGGTATCTTGCTTGCATTGTGAGAAAGACTTCTGACAGTTATCTCTCTTATTCTTTTTTTTTTTTTCAGTTATCTCTTTAATAAATAGTAATGTGCAAAACTTCAATTTATTTGATGGTCAGTCCCTGGCTTTTTAACCTCAACTTTAGAGCTCTGCCGAGTTGTATATGCATTATTGCTTCACACCTTCTTAGCAGTCGGCTCTGTTTAAATGTACTCAATCTCCTTCAGCTCAACATCTCCACAACCAAACTAACTTTCTGTTCAGTTCCATGTCACCTGCTACTTCCCCTTTCTCAATGTATTGACAGTCACCACTAGGTCAGCAAGGTCAGAAACCCAGGAATTGTCCTAGATGTCTCACCTTTCTTACTTGTCTCAAAGCTTCTCCATCACTGAATCTTGTCTGTGGTCTTTCCTTAAAATTTCTGCACGTAACTCTCTCTTCATTCTAACCTTGACTGTTTTAGTTTAGGAATCTGTTTCTTCTCACTGGGATTGGTGCAGTCACCTCCCTAAAAGGTATTCTTTCTCAGTTTTATGCCACTCTGAATCATCCTTATGTCTTTACTGTGGATTTTCTCACCTCATCAGTATTGCTTTGTGGGGCTAGGCAATTCTTTGTTATAGAGGGCTGATGGGTGCGTTGTACGATGTTCAGTGGCATCCCTAGCCTCTATCCTCTAGATTCCAGTAGCACTTCTCTCCCAGCTGTGACAACAAAACTGTTTCAGACATTGTCAAATGTTCCCTGGGAGCAGATTGCCCCCCACTTGACAACCATTGCTTTAGTCCCATTATTAAATACAATTCCTGGCAAATAAGTATTCAGGAAGTGTTTGATGAAAAGATTATTGATATGATGCAACATAATTACATGTTGTTTAAATATCCAAGAGAAAGATTTATCTGAGTTTTTGTTTGGATTGGACATTAAGTAAATCTTCAAACACGTATTTAAGCTGTGTACCAATAATACATACTTTTATTTCAGGCACCTCCCTCTTTGTTGTGTCTGCACTCCACCTCTACCCGTTCAGGGTCCTTACCCCAACAGGAGACCACCTTAGTGCCCATTCGTTTTACAAGATCATTTACAGATCAGTGTATCAGGAAATGATAGTCTAGAAATGTTTCTGGGTCTCAAAGAAAAAAATTTAATACATATGAAATAATATTTTAATACCACTTCTTAAATGAATAAAGCAGGCTGTAACTTATGGGAAATTGAATCTTCTGATCAGCAACTCGCACTTATTTTCATTTGTTTAAAATGTAGTTTTATCTACCATGTGGTAGACTAGGAGAATGATAACATTTGGAAACAGAGACCAGACCATTTCATTATAATCCATCTGTGCCCCAATGAAGAGTGTACCCTACAGTCAGATAATAGAAAGCAAACTTATCTTGAGACTTGCTATAGTTAGTCATCTTCCCTCTGCTGCAGCTCCTATCTTAGGGAAATAAGGCTTAATATTCAGATGATGTGAGCTCTGAGCAGTGTCAAGAAGAAAACATTCCTTCAAATACTGGTTAATATCTAAAATAAAAATATGTAAACACCCTTTTGGAGGACAACAATAACAAATCTTTATCTGTTGGAAGTTCCTTTCCCTCATAATATTTTCCATGCTTACTGATACTGAAGATATATTAAAAACCATAGTGAAAGATAAAATATACATTCATTATCATGTTGGGGGAAGAATGTAGAAGGAAAAGATATTATCTGATTAAGTTTGAATTCAGGAAAGTATAGGAATAATGTTAAATGTGGGACATAAGTGCACAAAACATGTAGGTACTGAATAATCCAGTGGCCTGGTTTATTTTTATTTGATTTTGTATACTTGTTTAAAAAGTAGTGAGGCTCTAGCTCAATGAAATGATAAGGCAAAGTAGTTTGTAAGCTTATACCTATTGGTGATCATGATTTTTAGAACATTGTAAATTGACAAATAACTTCGTTAAAATATAGGGAGTTCTATTCATCAATCCTTTGCACTTAAATGCCAAAATCAACATAAGTAATGCACGATGATGATGATGATAAGAAGAGGTGGAAGCGGAAGCAGCAACAGCAATGAGATTATTACAAAATGCCACGCTGTTTCTTAGGGGCTAAAAATAATTTCCCGATTATCAAGAGAACACTGAATTTCAAACTCTAATTTTATCTTAATACTTCTGAGATAATGTGAATTTATATATGTTTATAGGAACTCTTTGAAGTATCTTTTCAATTATACAGCACTCACTTTTCCTCGGGATTTTGTAATGTATTCACAGAGATAACAATAGGATGTAAGAGATTTTTCTAGTTTTTTTGTTTTGTTTTGTTTTCTTTGGTTTGGTTGTTTGGCTGGTCCTCGTGGTTTATCGATTCATCTTCCATCCCTTTGAATAACATCTATGGCACGTTTATACATAACGGTATTCTATATTGTCTGGTTGATTCCTTCCATTACTAGATCACTGGTTTGTTTTCCATAGATTTTCTACTGGGTATAGACCTTTGCTTAGGTAGCTTTTGGTTAAAATTTTCTATGTTACTTTTCGTAACAGTTGCAAGTTCAGAGTTTTTCGTTCCGTTATGGATTGCTGTTTTTTCCAGCTGTTTCAGTTGCTTTTGTTTACTGAAAGGTGAGCTATATGGGTGTTTTTGAAATTCTTTTTATATGGCTTTCCTATAAGTGAAGGACTTAAAGATATATAATGCCCTAGCAAGTGAATGCGAGTAGAATGAACACCAAATTTATAGAAATATTTCACAAAGTGAAATTTCATGAAATTATTTCTGAAGACTTTTTGTATTTAAATTATTATCTTCTTTTTTAAAAATAAAAAAAATATCTTTCACTTGGTTTTAAAATATCAAATATTATATAAAACAACAATCTCCTGCCTCATCCTGCAGATTTTCCTATGTTGAATGGAAGGAGGCATGTTAGGTGCAGCAGGAGCCTAGAGTTCTGTTGGTGGCTAAGAACTGAGTGGAGAGAAAGCATTGACTGACTACAGTGTACTCTGTGGTAGGCTTTCTCCTAGGTGCTGGGGATATCATGGGGAACAAAAGATAGTCTTTGTTCTTATAGAGTATATACCCATTGTGGGAGACAGCCATCATAAAAAAAAATTCAACATATGTAGCAATTTTAAAACTATTATAAGTGTCAAAGAAGAAGAACTTAGGATGCTATAAACTTACATAATAGGAGACTCTGATCTCATGGGGGAGGCCAGCAAAGGCTTCCGTAGAAGACTGTCATTTAAAGTGTGAAATGCCGGGTGAGTGGGAGCTCATTAGGCAAAGAGGGGAGAAGTCCTGGGTAAGAAAGTCCGGGCTGGAGATGCCTGGGTGGTTCAGTCAGTTAAGTGTCTGCCTTTGGCGCAGCTCATGATCCCAAGGTCCTTGCTTGGTGGGGTGCCTGCTTCTCTGCCTCTGCCAGCCGCTCCCCCTGCTTGTGCTCTCTCTCTCTCTCTTTCTCTCTCTGACAAATAAATGAATAAAATCTGAAAGAAAGAAAGAAAGAAAGAAAGAAAGAAAAGAAAGAAAGAAAGAAAGAAAGAAAGAAAAAGACAGTCCAAGCTGGAGGTATAGNCTGACAAATAAATGAATAAAATCTGAAAGAAAGAAAGAAAGAAAGAAAGAAAAAGACAGTCCAAGCTGGAGGTATAGCACAGGCACAGGCCTTGAGGCATTGGAAGAAAGAACTCTTTTAAGGAACTGAAATGTTATTGTTATCGTTTATCAATAGCTGAGAATCCTCAAAGGATGCTGCATCAGTACTGTATCAAATGATCACTGTGATTTCCAAGGGAAAGCGCTCTCTCAGTCTTGCATATGCAGTGAAAGCTCAGCATCATAGCAACCCTTAATACCACTTGTTGTGCATCCCTTGTGGTACTTTTCTTGGTGTGGGGAGGAAAGGATGGAAGACACTTGTCTTAAAAAAAACTTACTCTGATCGGAAGTAGACCAAGGGGGGGGGAGCAAAGAAAGAATAGCGCAAAAGGGATGGAAGAAGGGAGAGCTTAAGACATTTGCCTAGAGTTGTCCAAATCCAGCCTTGAGGACAATAAGCATGGAGTTTCTGATGAGACAGGGTAAGAGGACAGGCCCTGTTAATAGGGGCCATTGGTGATGTCTGTTGAGGAATTTGGACAGAAACTATAGGTATTACAAGGGAGAGCATACATTAAATCATAAGCTCTGGTTTTAGACTCAAATATATAGCAGTTATGTATAGAGGAAAGGGAAAAAAGTTAAAAGAAAAATAAACATATATAGGACACCAGATATCCTTCCATTTAAGGAGTAACTGGCAGATTATTAAGATGGTGCCTTCTTCCGTCTTCATAAAGGACATCCAATGTTAAATTCAACTTCCTTGTTCAAATTAAAGTCTTAAATTCTGCACCAGGAAAGGAAGTTATTGATTCATTTTGGCAAGTGCATTTTGTATTTTTAACGAGAAAGATATTTAAGATATCAAGCAGGCTCAAGTATGAGGACTCTTGCTCATCCCTTAAGCATTTCCATCAAAATACTTAAATGAATCTTGAGGGATAGTTGCTTTTATGTTGTTGAAAAAAAAGCATTTTCTTTTTAGAGTATCCTAAAAGCTGGCTATTTACAAGAAGTTAGAGACTATTTATAGAATAGACAAAACAAAAACAACAGCAATAACTAACACTTGTATCATACTTGGCAGTCTATGGAGGGATTCCACATCCATTAGCTCATCTGACAATTCTTTCTGATTTTTATTCATTCCACCCTTCCTGTGTGCTAAGCAGCCCCGAAGGCTGTTGGGGCAACAGTGAAGAAGGCACACACTGCTTGCCTCTTGCTTCACACAGCTTATAGTTCTCAAAAATACAGGGCGAGAGGTGAGCTTTACATTATTCCGTTACAGATAAACAATCCACGACTCAAAGTTGGAACAAGTATCTGTGGTGAAAAGAGGTCTTTCTGGCTTCACTTAAGCCAAAGAAGATGTTGATTTGGTTAGTCTCTGTCTTCAAAGTGAGATTAGGGTTGATAGTGTTGTTAATTGATAAATTATACGTAAAACATGTGTCTCTCTGTGGGTCTCACCCACTCAAAATTAATTTGGTTGCTTCAATTAGTCATCAAACAGTGGAAGAAATGTTAACTTGCATTTTACTTGGAATTCATATTTTCAAAGAATTCATCTGACTTCATGTTATGAAAGGAGATAAAAATATAAAAATAGAAAGTAAACAATATGGCCCAAATTACACCATTTATTCCAAACTTGGAATTATATCTTAGTGTGAGGCTGTGATGAATGACTTAAAAATACTGCACATTGACAGCTGAGTGACCTGCCTACAATTAAATATAACTGTTTCTCTCCTTGGCTTAAAACTATTTAGTGGACTCCCATCACTAAGTCCTACATTTCGGGATAATTTGTGTGGCATAGCAGCTCTTTATGACGTAGGCTCTGCCTACCTTTCCAGTAACATCTGCTTCTTACTTCTCACTTAATGTTCCAAAAATGCGAGTGTAAGACACAGGTGGAGAAGACCATAAAACTAAAAAAATAATAACTCAAAAGCAGTTTGATTAAATATATCAATGCATCATACCTCAGGTATGAAATAGAAGTTTGCTTTAGGTAAATACTTTTATGATAAAAGGGGAATCAATTTCTCAATAGTAATGCATATTTTTCTTTAGGCCAAACAATTTAAAACTCTTGCTTAGTTGATATGTTTATTTTGAAGGTGTTTGAGAAAGAATTTGGGTTTTATTCTGACAAACTCGTTTTGCTTTATGATTTGAACAGTGAAAAGTTGTAGACCGTGGTGCAAATCCAAGTTCTACAGGAATGTACCACCTAATGAATTTGAGACAGTTGGATCTGTTTTATTATTTTTAATTTAATTTAAAAAATGCTTTTAACAACAGGTGTTTGTTGTTTATGTTTTTCTTTTTTGAGGGGTGCTTTATTTTGTTTATTAATTATTTTTTTTAATTTTTTAAATTCCAGTACAGTTAATGTACAACGTTAATTAGTTCAGGTGTGCAGTGTAGTGATTCAACAGTTGTATACATGACTCAGTGCTCATCAGGCTGAGTAGATCTCATTTGTTCCGTTCTTACGAATCTGAATTCCTGGATTAATTGGAAACAGTTTGTCTTTAAGCTCTTGGTTTGTGGAAGAGGACCTCTCACTTCCTTAGGGCAGGGACAAGGAGCACACTTTTATCATTAATATTAATAGTGTCCAATGTTTATATGATACTTTTCAATTCATTGCCCCATTAAACTCCATAGCCCCATTTTTAAAAAGTAACTTTACTTTGATTATAAAAACATAGTTTAAATCTGAACAGACTGTCATTTTCACTCACCAAGGTCTCTGTAGCAGATGCATGTTCCCAGCACAAAAAAAGGAAACAAGGTTTTGATGTTGCTGTTTTACCATTTTGGATTTTTTTAAAAAAGATTTATTTATTTTAGAGAGAGAGAGTGTGCATGTGAGCATACAAACAGAGGGAGGGAGAGAGAGAAGAAGTCAAGCAGATTTCCACCTCCCCCTGCCCCCATCCGGCTCTGAGCCTGAAGGGAGGATCTGACCTCAGGACCCCGGAGATCATGACCTGGGGTGAAACCAAGAGTCCTATGTTCAACTGAACGAGCCACCCAGGTTGCCCTACCATTTTGGATTTTTAATATAAAATAGTAAAGATGCAATTTACCTTGGCCCCCCTTTAACATGGCCCCAAAATATAAATTTTTTTTTAAAGATTTTATTTATTTATTCGACAGAGATAGAGACAGCCAGTGAGAGAGGGAACACAAGCAGGGGGAGTGGGAGAGGAAGAAGCAGGCTCATAGCGGAGGAGCCTGATGTGGGGCTCGATCCCATAACACTGGGATCACGCCCTGAGCCGAAGGCAGACGCTTAACCGCTGTGCCACCCAGGCGCCCCCCCATAATATAAATTTTTAACCCAAACTTATGCTTGTTCAAAATGTGTTCTAAATCTCCAGTTCTTAAAAATAAACAAACAAAAAGCAAAACAACAACCAAACAGAAAACCCTCTTCCTGATCAATATAGTCTTTTCTGAGGAGAGTCTCTGAAGAGCATCTTTTGTCCTCTTTGGATTTAGGAAATAGTGAGTTAGGGATCCCAAACTACTAATTAATGTGCCTCAGAGAGTTTGAATGATGGTATTGTCTGTGATTTAATATTAGAAAGTAGTTGACCACTTATTAACCATGTACCATATTTGTCGTAGGTTATCCTTACAGTGTTCTTCAGGGGAGATATTTATTATTCCCATTTTATAGACGAGTAGACTGAGGTTCCACCAGGTTATGTACAGCTTGATATTACATGGCTAAGCAGGGCAGAGCTGCGCTTTCAACTCCAGCGTGTTGGACTCCCAAAGGCTAAGGTTCATCATGATTCATGTCACATGGCCATGTGATTATTATGCTTTTGATAAGTGGCAGCCTCAGAAAATCTCAGGAGATTTACAATTTGAAAACTTATTGATTTAAAGCAATTGTATTAAGAATCATTTTCTAAAGTAATAATGCATTTTGTAATGTGAATAATTGACTTCTAATATATCTGCTTTGTAAGCTTAGCTTTTCTGTAGAAAGCTTTTTTTTTTAAAACCAGGAGTGAATCTGAATTAAATTTCCAAGATAAATGAACATTTAAAGTTAAAAGAAAGTGGCTTAGTGTAACTGCCATTTTAAGTTATTTTAAAATTAATCTCTTGAGATCATGATGTTTTCAACCTATGTCCACTTTAACTTTTCTATTTTCAGTTGTAATTTATGAATCACTTAATGTTTTATTATCTCTACTAATTTAAAAATGATCCTTGCTACATTGTCAATAATAGTAGCTATAAAACAAATATTTTATCTTTCGAATCGTCTATAAACAATTACTATTTAAGGCATCGTCGCTGTCTTTATAAAATGGCAGAACACAGTTTCGGTTTGATTTACTTAAAAAGCTTCATCAGAATTGTTTCGTATGTGATTCATGTAGATTAATTAATGAATCATGGTCTTTTAATAACTTACCCAACCAACACGAATTCTTCATAGCCATCACGATCCTGAGGCGCACAACAAAAAGAACGTAACGTTGAATGGAAAAAGACAGCAAATGCATACAGTGTTTTTGGTTCTTTTTAGTACAGTCTGTCTTTAAGCTCTTGGCTTATAGAAGGTGACCTTTTACTTCCTTCCTTAGGGCAGGAACCAGGAGCACATTTTTATCATTAATAATAAGAGTATCTAATATTTTGAATACTTGAAAATTTCTTTGACTATTTCTAGTTTTGAATAGTTCTCTACTAGAGTCAAAAAATTTTGCTGGCCTGTTATGCCGAGTGCACATTATTAAGAAGCACACAATACTGATATATTTTATAGCTTTTAGACTGTTACTATTTATTTTGGATCTATTTTCTCATTAAAAATAAAATGTTAACAGCTGTATTATTATAAATTTGGTGATGACCAATATCTTCATATATTTTTATAGATGGCTCCGTCATTTGACAAGCAACTGATGGGTCATTTGGTGGATAAGGTACAAGCAGTAATACCAACACCATTATTTCTATTTTGGACAGGCCAATGATTTGAAGAGTGGTTCCCAAGGAATAGGAACATGGTAACTGATAGCCACTGACAAATGATGTGACAGGTATCAGGCCGTTTCTTTGAACACATATTCTTTTAAATCTTGAAGTGTAAAATAAGGGCAGAGAAACTTGAACTTGGTAAGAAGGGTGAATGAATGGCTTGTGGCATAATTGGATAAGCGTGACATTTTTTGGTTTTAGGAATTATTATTTCAAGAGTATACTTTGTAACTAAAGCACAACTTCTAGAGTCTTTTAATGATCAGTCAGGCTGGTGAGCCATCGTTAAGTTCTTTTGTTTTTAAATAATTTCTTACCAGAATTATTCCAAGAAGTCTTGGTGATACTGCTTATCTCAATCTGGTCATATTTCCCCACACTCTCATTGGATGCCACCCTATGCTTCACTGTGGAACACAAAGTCACCTTATGCTCGGTAGGGTTGCATTGTCATCTTTCAGTTTTGATGCTTTTGTAGAATTTTTTCTGAAGTGGTAAATAAATGCCACCATACTTTAGTAGGCTGCTCTCTATTAAATGTAAATACAAAGCCCTATAGAGAGCTTTTATTTAAAAAATATAGTGGCTCCCTCTGATCCTTTGGGCCGAATTTAAGTTGTTTCTCTCAGATTATAAGTGGCCCATTAAGACATTCTTTTTTTTACAGGAGGCACTATCCATGGTCGATGTGTATGATTCCAACATTATTTGATATTTTGAGCCATATGACAGATTCCACAGAATAACCAGTGCCTTAGAAATAAATTTCTATTGTTTATAAGCCAAAAGAAGAAGAAGAAGAAGAATGCTCATATTTTAACTGTCACCCAGCACATGATGGCTTCATTTTTGTTTTCCCTAGCAGTGTGTTAAATAAATATTTCTAATAATGGTAGGTTGTATAGAAGGATATGGATCAAATTGAAGGTTGCATCAAAAATGTAAAGAAAAACAAAGATGGAAGCATCCCCTGGGACTCCACCCAGAAATCTATAATTTGGGGTTGTGTAAGCAGATACACAACACTGTGACCTTAAAGGCACTTTGTGTTTTAGTGGGTGTGCTACAAAAGCAGTCCAGCTCTGATCCATCATGATGATATCCTTCTAAAATAAAGTACATTTGTTACCGTCTCTTTTGAGCTCAGCGCTCAAAACAAAATGGCCTGGACACTGCAGTTTTACAAGCTCCTCACTTAAAAAAAAAAAAAAANACAAAAGCAGTCCAGCTCTGATCCATCATGATGATATCCTTCTAAAATAAAGTACATTTGTTACCGTCTCTTTTGAGCTCAGCGCTCAAAACAAAATGGCCTGGACACTGCAGTTTTACAAGCTCCTCACTTAAAAAAAAAAAAAAAAAAGAATCTCAGAGCCTTTTTGGGCTCTTGTCGGCCAAACAATACGAGCTTCCTATGTTCTTAAGAAAGCCAGAAAGCAGCAAAATAGAGCCTTCCACTCCAGGTTTTTTTCCCAGTTGAGGGAAAGTCAGAATTGTTAATAGCAGGCTTTGTTTTCAGGAGGCTCCTTGGTTACATGTATCTTCTGAATACAAGTGTTAGGCTTATTTATTTACTTATTTATGTACTAAAAAAAAAAAAGAGCTGTGTGTTTTCCATAAGGTGAAGGATTGTCTACAAGGATATAAATACCCCTTCCTCAAAATCAAAAGAAGCATCAGGGAACGTTTTTCTTTCTGCTCTTTTTGAATATCTTTCCTTTCTGTGGTTAAGTAAACACTGCTTGAGTGCATAGGCCATTTTACTTTAAATGTTAACATTTTGCCTTTTAGTCTTCCAAAACGGGCCACTAAAATTGCAGATTTTTGGTTTTTTGCAAGCTAATACTAAGCTCTAATATGATCATCAGCGTCATTACGAAGTCTAGTGATTTGAGTAGTCCATTTTGCGGTATGCAGGGCACATTAAACAAACATGACCTTTGACACAACTAGTTACACAGCAAATTCATTTCTAATATTTATTTATTTATNGGCACATTAAACAAACATGACCTTTGACACAACTAGTTACACAGCAAATTCATTTCTAATATTTATTTATTTTTTTTTTTTAAAAGATTTTATTTATTTGACAGAGAGAGAGAGACAGCCAGAGAGAGAGGGAACAAGCAGGGGGAGTGGGAGAGGAAGAAGCAGGCTCACAACGGAGGAGCCTGATGTGGGGCTCGATCCCAGAATGCCGGGATCACGCCCTGAGCTGAAGGCAGACGCTTAACCTCTGTGCCACCCAGGCGCCCCCATTTCTAATATTTAATACATTGCTTTGATAACTAGCTACCCCAAATCCAGGAGGCTAGGATTATCCAGTTTTCTTTTAAGTTTAAAAGAGCTTCATTAAGAGCAAACAAGGATTCATTAAGAGCAAACAAGGATTCCGTAATTTATTAAAGAGTGAATTTCACCAAGATGGGGTAGCAGTTAGACGTGTAAATCAATTAGAAGGGACTCAATGAATAAATAATAAGTTGGCATAATAAAGTGTTAACATATTAGGGAAAGAGAAAGTTTAGGTGAGGAACCCAATCCTTTAAATGAAGGTCAAGGCAGAGACAATAATGTTCTGAATGCTATTTTGAGGGACCACCGCCATGCATAGAAATATTTTCAGTCTGAAACTTTGAATATTGAAAATGTTTTTTAAAAATATTGCCTTTGGATGTCAATATGAATATTTGTCTTTGGTATTTTTAGAAATCCAATGCATGCGCTAAATAAAGCAAGTTAGACTAATACTTGACAAATCAAATCTTTGTTGAAGTTGCAGTCTGCAAATCTTTATTGATTTTCATAGAATTTTTATAAGCTATAGTTTCTTGCTGCAATAATCATCCTTCTAGTTAATAACACAAGGCTTAAACAAGTAGACTTGGTTTACTTTGTGGCTGTTCATCTATTTTCCATTCAGGCAATTTTCTTCAGCTGTCACTCTGACATCTAAATTTGGTAGTTCATCATAAAAGATAACATTGTTGTCCAGTAGCTTCGCTTCCAATTATTTAAGACCTCTAAAGGCACAGAACAAATGGAGTGATGATATTCTTGGTATTTAAAGAATCTGTTTTGTTTTGTTTTGTTTTGTTTTTTTTTGCTCAGCCTATGTTGTAGAAGCCATGGTCAGTACCTTGCCATTCAATTCATATGAAGGCTTCTTAGCTATTTGGCATCAAATCTGTAACATGCGCCACACTTCTATGCTGAGTTAAGCATACAAAGAGAAAATCTGTTGCATCAAAGCCTGTTTTTAAATGTTGACTTAGTTCACTTCTACAGAGTTAGATTTTTCTCGAACCATCACTCCAACATCTAAATTTGGTAGTTCATCATAAAAGATCACCTTGTTGTCCAGTAGCTTCACTTTGAATTATTTAAGACCTCTAAAGGCACAGAACAAATGGAGCGATGATATTCTTGGTGTTTAAAGAATCGGTGCTTATTTTGTCTAGTATCTTTTGCAGAAACCACAGCAATTCCCTTTAGTGGAGGAATATCACCTTTAGGTTCTATTGATTCCCCATTCTAAATGGAAGAATTAACTGTTAAAGAAGATTTGATTTCTGTCATAGTTTTATTTGCTCTTTTTTTTTTTCTTCCCTGCCCTCTTGTAGCCTATTTTTGTTTCCTTCATTTTTCTTTTAGCCCTTGTTTCAGAGAATCCATATTTTCTTTTGATTTCTTGGAGACTCGAGTGTCCATAGTTTTTAACTAAATTGTGCAGGATTTTTCCCCCTGGTGTTTATTCTTCATTTGCCTTTTTTTTTTTGTCATAATGATTTACTGCTTTTATCTATCTCTAATTTTTCACTGGGGAATATTGTTTTCAGGGCCAAGTTTTGTTGAATGATAACGTGGGGGAAACTCAGGGAGGGAGGACTGAGGAAGCAGTCGGTTTCCTTCTCATCTCTTGTCTCATCACCTGTCTTTATCAGCACGCCTGTCCCTGTGTCTGTCTCTACTCCCAGGCGTAGCTGTTAGCAGGTTCACAGTGAACTGCTGGTGTCACAGGGCTTACCTGCCGTGATGTTATTTACTTCTCTTCAGCTGACCAAAGTGAGAGCTTTTATTACCTACTTTTCCCCCTTACATTGTTGAACTTGTAATCTGTTTCATGCGAAAGTAAGAACCTGTGTGTTTCCTGATTGACATGCCTCCCCAGTTCAGTGACTCTCCTGCAATTTGTCCTGACACCCAGCTGTTCCCTTTCGAGCACTTTGGTGCCTGGGGGTGTGAGACTTACCTCTGAGTGGCTCAGACTCCACTGCCCATTACCCATGGAGCTGCCTCTAACCTAGCAGGTTTGTCCTTTACCTAGGTCTAATTTTCAGGGCAATTGGAAGCACTTCTACATAGGTTGGTTGCTTCCTACTTTTATTGAGATCCCCCCCCCATTCTTCTTGTCTTAAAAAAAAAAACCAATTGGTTAGCAATTAAAAATGGGGAGAAAGTATGATCATTCTACTGTCTTTCACCGGAACATCCAAGTTGTAATTCTTTTTTTTTTTTTTTTTTTTTTTGCAATGCCAAATTGTCATTTAAATAATTCTAATCAATTAATTTAAAATAAATGCAACACCTGTGAATAGGTTTCTCCACTGATCTATAAATATGTTGGAGTCTCCCCATGTGGCAGAAAAATATAGCTTGAGTTGTGTTTGCAAGACAGTGACCTAAAAAATCTTGTTAAAATGAATCACTTGTTCTCATTGGGTTTCAATTTGTCCTAATATATTTTAACACCTTGATGGTTTAGACTGAAAGCACCATGTAAAGTAAGACTGAAGAAAGAGAATAGAATTTTATGGAAATAGCCACCCCTAAAATATCCCCTGGTTATACTGCACCATTCAAAAAATAGTCGTTTTGAGTGCCCGCTGGAATGTGGGGGTTGAAAGAGGGGAATGGAAACAATTATCATTAATTTTCTTTCACTGAACCTTGCTTAGAGTCCCATGTAGACAGGCAAATAAATTTTCTGAGCTCCAAATTCCCCTTCTGTGGTGGGAGATAATAGAGAATGTATATTGGTCTCTGCCCCTGGTTCCTAGCACAGAGGTCCTAAAATGCTTGTAATTTCTTAAGTGATAACAACACGAGGAACATCTCTTTTTCTAATATTGGTCTCTGATTTCTATTCCTGACATCAAACTCCCGAAACCCTTATAATTTCCTAGGTGATAGGAATGGTTTTTGTTCTAATGAGACAACTCTGGGTGGGCTCCTGGATGGCTCCTGGAGGAGGGCTGGTCACCAGAAAAACCAAGTCATGCTTAGAAGCTTGGAATTTTCCATCTTCTCCTCCCCCATTCTCCTGAGAAGGGAGAAGAGCTGAAAACAGAGTTCATGATCTACCATGTCTATGTGATGAAGCTCCATAAAAACCTAAGAGTGCAGGGTTCAGAGAACTTCTAGGTTGGTGAGTATGTAGAGGTACTGGAAAGTAGCCCGCCTAGCAAGGACGTGGAATCTCTGGACCCTTCCCACATACCTTGCGCCATGTCTTCCATCTGGATGTTCATCCATATGATGTCCTTTGATAGACTGCCAAGCAAAGTATTTCCCTGAGTTCTGTGAGCCCCTCTAGCAAATTAATAGGACCTAAGGATGGGGTCGAGGGACATCTCATTTATATAATAACATTTATAAACATCTCATTTATAGCCAGTTGGTTAGAAGCACAGATGACAACTTGGGCTTGTGACTAGCATTTGACATGGGAAGGGTAGGGCAGTCTTGCAGGACTGATGCTCTGTTTGGATAGATAATGTCAGAATTGAATTAAATTATAGGACACCCAGCTGGTGCTGCAGAGAATGGCTTGGTGTGGGGAGAAACCTCCGTGTGTTTGGTGACCAGAAATGAAATGTTTTATGTGAGTTGTGAAGAAGACACTCACAGGGATAAAGACNTCAGAATTGAATTAAATTATAGGACACCCAGCTGGTGCTGCAGAGAATGGCTTGGTGTGGGGAGAAACCTCCTTGTGTTTGGTGACCAGAAATGAAATGTTTTATGTGAGTTGTGAAGAAGACACTCACAGGGATAAAGACCACATTAGGGAAGAACTGGGTTTTTCCCCTCTACAGATGGAATACTGAAGTTAAATTACCTCTGGTGATTAAAGTATCTTCCTTTCCTCTGATACAGGGAGGGTACCTTTCACTGGGTCTTTTTATGAACTGTTTCAGAGAAGAAGGGCAAAGAGGGGAAGACCTTCCTGAGTGACCCTCCTGCTTCTTTTTTCAAAATCTTTCAGTTTAAGATATTCGCTATGCCTTGTGCCAAACTTTGGGGTAAGGTGTGTTGAACCCCATTGATGTAAATAGGGGAAGTTCTATGAAACTTGGGTAAAACATGGGAGATTCTTAATTATCATGCAGGTTGGAATTTTTTTTATTTTTTTTAAGATTTTATCTCTTGTATGTCCAAAGAACAAAATTTGAAACCTGTCTCTGTAAACTCTTTGTGGGGAGAAAAAGAAAAGAAAGAAGGTCAGGAGAGATTTAATGGACAAATGTGGTGTGTGTGTGTGTGTGTTTCCTCCAAGTTGGACCTTTCCCACTGCTTAAGGCTCAGTGTTAAATTCCACTTTGACAAAACTCTCGGTTCCCACATGCTAAGAGTTATTTTTCAGGACACTTAGATTAATTCAGTTTGCAGTTTTAAAAGTTCACTAATTCAGATCTCATTAGGAAATTTAAGAATTGGTTGACAGAACAGCAGGTCTTTGGCTGGTATAGACAGAGCATCTTTCTTTAAAGGAAAAACATGTATATATATTTGATGTTTCCATGGTTATAGTAAGTTAATATAAGTTTATATATTTATGACTATATAGGAAATACAGTGAAGTTAAAGAAAAAGAAAATTAGAATCCCCCATAATTCCATTCTCCAGATGTAATTATTATTATTGTTTAGGTAGATATCTTTTTAGTGTTCTAAAAATGAAAATATGTAAATACATAGACACAATCATTTTTAAGTACAAATTTGGAATAGAGAGCACATACCATTTTATAACTGTTTTTATATTTAATGTGAGTGGAAATTTTTATGGTTTAATAAATATTTTAAAAGGGAGTTTTTAAATAAATAAGTAAAACTCAAATATAAGGGCTGGACATATTTTGCACTGAAATGCACCTTGGCAGCTCCTGGCAAGCTGGTACTAAGAACATTGACCTCAGGAGAAGTCACCCTCTGCCCCCTGAAAAGGGCTCAATGATCTCAGTGTTGCCTTCATTTACTAAAACACTCTGGATTGAAAATAACCTAACTCCTTGGAACCAGCAACTGAATCAGATGAATGATGGGCAAGAAAGGGCATTTATACCCGAACTTTAAGAAATCTGTATTGTAATAAATCGAAAATTGCTTCCTAAGGCTTAAATCCAGTAGCATCTAACCTCTTAGGGCCGGAATCCCAACTATGTTCTTTTGGTCCCTGATAAAATCACTATTGTGTTTTGACCCTGAAGTCAGCCAAATAGAATTTTCTTCAAAGGAAAAGTATATGGTCATTTGTCATCCTTATTTCAATTTAATTGTAATCTCTTCCATTATTGGCAGCTGGATATAATTACCATATTTCATATCTCTTTTTTGAAAATAGAAGTAAATATGCTTGAAGGAACCTAAGTGAAAACAATAATATATCACTTTATCAAAGGATATAACCAAAAAGGAGACTGAGCTGATTTGCACATCCATATTGCTAGACACAGGGAGAGAGCTGTACAAGCCATGTCTTATTCTCAGTCAAGCATTGTACTCATTAGATTGTGCTGACAAGAAAAATAGAGTGAAATTTTCCGAGGGAAAGCAAGTGATGCAAAGTCCAAGATGAGAAAAGGAGCCTGAGGTGGGAGGGAGTCTGGTAAGAATAAGTAGTTTAAGTAGAATACAAGTCAATTTAAAGCAATTGAGAAGGAGAAATGAAGGTGAGGAGAGAGAAAGTATGGAGGATAGAGTATGTATTCAACAACTTCCTGGTCCAGAGGAGAAAATCAAGAGGTAGAGGGGAACGTTATAGAGAATTTCATTCTTTTCTGCATTTTGTTTTAGTTTTTTTTTTAATGTTTTTTAAGGTTTTATTTATTTATTTGAGAGAGAGAGTGAGTGAGAAAGAGAGAGAGCACGGGGTGGGGAGGGGCAGAGGGAGAGGGAGAAGCAGGCTCCCTGATGAGCAGGGAGAACCCACGTGGGGCTCAAATCTGGGACCCCAGGGATCATGACCCGAACCAAAGGCAGACCTTAACCAACTGAGCCACCCAGGCGCCCCTCTTTTCTGCATTTTAGATAAACAGTTTTCTTTGGAGTGTCTGTGGTGAACAGTAAATTCAAACATGTCACTTAAAAATGTATCTTTTTAATTCAGGTGTAATTAGATACACTGTTGTAGTAGTTTCCTTCAGGTGTACAATGTAATGATTCAGCAATTCTATACATTAGTCAATGTGCATCACAATGTGCTCTTAATCCCCTTTGCCTATTCCACCCACCCTGGCCACCACTAGTTTGTTCTTTATATTTAAAAGTCTATTTTTTCCTTTTGTCTCTTTTTTTCCTTGTTCATGTCAAACACCTCATTATTAAGTTATCTAAAAGCAGTTCATGCTACCCAGCACGTGTTTCCCTTTTTGTAGAGAAAAATACAAATATTTTGCTGGATATCTAGAATAAATCGTACAACAAAAGGAAAAACAAAGGAATAGACAATCTTCCACACTTGTCATGACTGTTAGAGAACACAAGTTGCCTTGTCAGCAGAAGTACCAGAGGTCATGTGACCCACCAAGGGTGGCCTCTTCATGCACTGAAACAAAATTGCCTACTATATGATAAGCCCTCAACAAATGTTAAGTTTCTTTCCTTTTGGTACAACACTAGTTGTGATCTTAAGCAAGGTCCCTCCCCTCTCTCTTGGTGTTTGATGTATAAAGCAAGGAGTCCAGACTAGATGGCGTTCTCCTAGCTTTTCCAAATCTAAAATGCCACAATTACCAAACAAAGCAAGCTTTCTCAGATAGTCAGAAACCGTAAGAAGACATGGCCCGTCGGGGCGCCTGGGTGGCACAGCGGTTAAGCGTCTGCCTTCAGCTCAGGGCGTGATCCCTGTGTTGTGGGATCGAGCCCCACATCAGGCTCCTCTGCTATGAGCCTGCTTCTTCCTCTCCCACTCCCCCTGCTTGTGTTCCCCCTCTCGCTGGCTGTCTCTCTGTTGAATAAATAAATAAAATCTAAAAAAAAAAAAAAAAAGACGACGACATGGCCCGTTCGGTGTTATTCACCTGCTCCGGTGTCACCATTTAAAATCCAGGCACGTGCCATCATTTCTTTCACACAAACATGCAGCAGCCTTTGCAACTTGGAGGCACAAAGCAAACATTGATTATGCATCTACACTATGCTAAGTATTTTGCTAGGAGCTATGTGGCCTAGATAAAGAGTCTGGGTGACACAGTTCCTTTCTGCAAGATGCTTTGGGGTTTAATTGAGAGGTGAAACAAAGATAACACGATCCAATTGGAAGACAAAGAGCTAACAGACCACATTTCACTTGAAGTGCTGAAGTTGCACTACAGACACTGTCTGGGTGATATGTGCTGCGGGGATTCAGAGTAGGAAGGAATCACCTCCTGGGATCTTTGGAACTCAGGCTAATGAACCTTAAGTGAAGGGATTGGCTCTCTGAGTCTGTGAGCATAATTATATTGCATAGCCATGGGCTATCCCTGAACTCCCCAGCTGTTTTGTAACGTATCGTGTTAATGATGAAGAGCGATACAGAAGGACAAGTCCTCCCCACTGCTTAATTCAGTACATGCTCTTCAGGTTGCTTTTAGGCGGAGTCCTAAGGCTAAGGAGGATAATAAGAAATTTGTGTCCATAAGGAATTAGTGAGGTTTATACTTATGAAAGTAAAGACTGGGGCACCCGGGTGGCTCAGTCGGTGAAGCATCTGCCTTTGGCTCAGGTCATGATCCCTGGTTCCTGGGTTGGAGCCCCACATCAGGCTCCCTGCTCAGTGGGGAGCCTGCTACTCCCTCTCCTCCCTCTGCCCTCTGCCATGCTCTCTCAAATAAATAAATAAAATCTTAAAAAAAAAAAGGGAAAGAAAGACCAATTTAGTTTTCTGTCATAATTGTCCTTTCTCTATTTTCTATCCACACCCAACTCATCTTTCAAACGTCAGTTCTATCTTAACTTTCCTATCATATCCGCTTCTGGATCTCTGTCTTTTTAGAATTGACATTATTTAATGTCTATTAAATGAAGTGACAGTGCAAAACACATTTTGAGAGTCATAAAGTGCTCTTAAATGTAAATATTATTTATATGACTGTTACTTCTAAATTGGCTCATCTGCGATATGGCTATTATATATTCAGTATATAAGCTTTTCTTCTGTTCCCTGTAATATCTCAGATGCTTTGGGCATTAGATAAATATTTCTTGATTAGTTGTTATTAATCAAGTACCAGATTGAATCAATGCTGCAGCAGTTCAGATAGGAAAATAGTCTAACAGGTGCCCTCCCAAAGAACATAATGACCTTCATCCTTCTAGAGAAGTTAAAATGTTGATATTCTTTTTTTTTTTTTTAAGATTTATCAATTTACTTGGGAGAGAGAGAGAGACAGAGACAGAGAGCTGGGGGAGGGGCAGAGAGAGAAGGAGACAAGCAGACTCTGCTGAGCTCAGAGCCCAATGCCAGGCTCTGTCTCATGACTTTGAGATCGTGACCTGAGCCGAAATCAAGAGTTGGATGCTTAGCCAACTGAGCCACCCAGGCACCCCCTTATTGCTTTTTATTTTCAATTTTGAGACCATCCAGGATATAAATGGTTCTTTGAAAATTAAGGCATTATTGTAATAAATGTTTCCTTTTTTGTTTGAGGGAATATGTATACTACAAACATTTTTTTTCTGAACTTTATTTTCTTTTTCAAGGACATACTGATATATTTAATACAGTATTTCTGAGAGAAATACGGATACCATTTAGTTGGTTTGCCATTGGCCAGAGACAGACACAAAGTCAGAGACAGGACTAACTTGTATTTATACTTAAACTGTTCTTTCCTGTACCTTTCTTGTCCGTTTTATTCATTTGCCTCTCTGCCTCAACAAAGGAACAACTGATTTTTTTTCTTTTTTTCTGACAACCTTACAGAGCACATTAGGCTCTGAAAAACAGAATAGCAGCAGACCTGTACAAAGGATTGCTTTGGGAATTCTTTTAAGAGACATGATCATAAGGTGTGCACAAAGCAAATAATTAATTCCCTAGGTGGCTGTGCTATCTGTATGTAGAGATTAAACTGTGTGTTCCGTAAGTTTTCTAAAATAAGGAAGAATAAGTAATGTTCTTTATACTCCTTTATCCAAGTAATTTTGACATAGGTGAATAGAGTTATGTTCTACTTACACTTTCTTAAATACCAAACGTAGCCTTTTGTGTCTGTCAACTGGACACCGTCCATCCTCTGTCACAGTGAACTCACTAATGACATGGAAAGGCCTATTAGGTAAAGCAGTAATGAGGAAAGACAAAAAAAAGGGGGGGGGCAAAGACAGAATGAGAGGTCACCCCTGTCATTATTATTGACAACTGATTTGCTTCTTTCCCATCTCTCCCTCCCCTATCTTACTACCACTCCCAACGAACCACCACCTTGGTTATTCCAGAAAAATTTTTTAAAATTTATTTTTAGTGGTATTTTAGTCTCAAAGCCTTGACCTTGCTTCTTGTTCCCTGCCTGCTTAATTTTGTGATAACTGCAGAGGTTTATTTCTACTCACATTTAATTATATAGAACTAGCCCTGTCCATTCCAGGAGGGTTCTTGGAAAACACATGGAATCAGTGAGTTAAAAATTGGTCCTCAAAACTCTGTCTTTATGTGACTACCTTCCTAGCTTTGCCTTGCCCCTCTTGTGCATTTGGAGAAAGTAAGATAAGCAATCGAAGCCAAAGAAGGTATTTCTAAAGTAGAATGTTCTCTTTCATGGCCCCTAAGGAATAATATTTGTTCGTTTGTTGTTTTTAAGTGTAAATGACTGTGGTGAGGAGGACATATTGTGATGGAAAGATGACCTTCTTTGGCCTTGTGTCCTACTATCACCTTTGTTTTATAAGGTGAAAACTTGAAACATTTATGGGAAAAGAATATTACTCTACATTTTATTAGAAAATTTCACTAGCACTTCGATATTCAGATGCACTTTGTGAAATCACCTTTGAATATTTTCTGTTTTAATTATGGCAGTGGTCCTTCCCTTTAGAATAATAGATACCTCTAGGGGCACCTAGGTGGCTCAGTTGGTTATGTGTCTGACTCTTCATTTCAGCTCACGTCTCGATCTTGGGGTCATGAATTCAACCCTGCACTGGGCTCCACACAGGGTATGGAACCTACTTAAAAAAATAAAATAAAGTAATAGGTACCTCTATACTATATAGAAGAGTGCTTTTCGTTGTTTTTGGTTTCTTTGTTTTTTTTTCTTTGCTTACTGCTATCAGAAGGAGTTTCCCACAGTGAACCAGAACCCGGGAGTCTTGTTCATTTTTTCTAGGAACTAATGGCTCATGTTGTAATGCATTAGACCTATCTATGACTTTATAGTATTGTGATTTAATCATTATTAAGTGATTTTGACAGAAGAGACTGGCAGTGTAGTCACTGAGTCTCCTCTTCATGATAAGCCTTTATACTAGCTTCCCCTGACGTGTTCCTGTTATATGGAGAGTGGTTTAATTCTCATGTAGAAAGTATCTGCTGTTTCCTGATTCTCTGGACTTAGTAGGTTGAGTTAGTGGGAAGTTTCTTGTTTCTAGGAATTCAAAGTCAGATCAGAGATCATTTTGTTTTTCAGTAGTTGTTTTCCTTACCCAGGTCTTTTCTACCAAAGAGCAAATAATATCCCCAATACATGAGGACCTAGAATTGATGAGTTGGCCTTTCCCTAGAATAAATCCCCTAGGAATGAAGAAGCAGTACCTGTACTTCTTTATATGATAATATTAAGCCCATTCATATTGAATGTATTTGAAAGAAAAAAAAACTGAGTTAAAAGTTCCACTGTTTTGTAGATGTGGATTAATATGGATAGTAGAATTTTCTTCTCAGGCAATTTTTGGGATTACATCAATCTGGAAATTTAGTTTTCTCCAAAAATATTTATAAATATAGGGGCGCCTGGGTGGCTCAGTCATTAAGCGTCTGCCTTTGGCTCAGGGTGTGATCCCGGAGTTCTGGGATCGAGCCCCACATCAGGCTCCTCTGCTGGGAGCCTGCTTCTTCCTCTCCCACTCCCCCTGCTTGTGTTGCCTCTCTCGCTGGCTGTCTCTCTTTCTGTCAAATAAATAAATAAAATCTTAGAAAATATATATTTATAAATATAATAAATGCATCGGTTAGTATATCTCATCAATTGCCATAATTCTTCTTTTTCTTGTTTTCGTGAGATCTGGCATCACAGACTTAATTTCACAATAGTTGGATAACCTTTTCCTGGTGATGGTATTACTCTAAAGAAAGTAGATGTATAGCCTTAATATGAAAGCTTCTTGTCTCCAAAAAACAGGAGCCTTAAAAGGTAGCTCTTCTCTGAAATGCATCCTCAATGTTCATCCAGACATGTGCTCAGGGCATTCAAAATCTGTTAAGAAAACTGAAATATAACTATAATGTTCTGGGGTAGTGTCTTCATTTTACTGTAGTACAGGGAAATTATCCTTTTGCTAGAGTACATGACAATGTCCTTCTCATTGACCTGCTTGCATTGATTTATTATTATTTATGTTTCTTTTCTTTCTTTCTTTCTTTCTTTCTTTCTTTCTTTCTTTCTTTCTTTCTTTCTTTCTTTCCTTCCTTCCTTCCTTCCTTCCTTCCTTCTTTCTTTCTTTCTCTCTTTCTTTCTTTCTTTCTTTCTTTCTTTCTTTCTTTCTTTCTTTCTCTGTTGGTTACCTGTTACTGCTGATGGGAATGCCTATTTCTTTTTTTTTTTTTAAGATTTTATTTTATTTATATGACAGAGACAGCCAGTGAGAGAGGAAACACAAGCAGGGGGAGTGGGAGAGGAAGAAGCAGGCTCATAGCAGAAGAGCCCGATGTGGGGCTCAATCCCAGACCGTGGGGATCATGCCCTGAGCCGAAGGCAGACGCTTAACGACTGCGCCACCCAGGCGCCCCAAGGGAATGCCTATTTCTTATTTGTTTCTCCCCGTCTGACTATAATTTACCTTCTTTCAAAATGATTGCACTGTCATTTATCTGGTTTTGAATTTTGCTTTGAAAATGCTTTCGTTTTTAGAAGCAGGGAGTGGTTAGTTTCCTTGGATATGAAATGTTAATGGATTTCTAGAGTCCTAGTGACTGTTCTACAATGTTACCTATTCTCTCTGTGTGTGTGTGTGTGTGTGTGTGTGTGTGTGTGTGCACGCGCACACGCGCGCGCATGCATGCATGCATGTGTTCAAGTATGGCTGGGTTTTTTTTAATCTACTAGGGATTTTTTTTTCCATCTCTTCTCTTTAAAGAAAAGATATAAACACAAATCTTGTTGAAAAAATGGTTTCAACATATACCTCACTGTCATATTATTCTTAATTCATAAATCTGTTAGTTGTTACAGTTATCCCACTGCATAAGGTTGTACTCATTTCCCATACAAGTCATTTTAATGCATGAGAAGGAATAAAGCAGATTGAAAGCTTCACTCAGCAGACTAGGTTCATTAAATCTTAAGGTTTCTTATGATATTGAACTTGAGAAAGATGAAAGGGAGTAACAGGCCATTGATTTCACACAATGTAAGTTGCTAAATGGTTTCTAAACCAAGAGAGCAACCTTTAAACCAATTTTGGTCTTTGTTGGTCCTGAGCCAAATATCCAATCCAATCAATAGAGTGATACAAAGTTAAGTTAATGTTTGAGGATGTAGCCCACACCCTAAACAAGCAGCATTGTTGATGGTGTTAAGACTGGTGGGGCGGACAACTGGAGATGCATGCTCTAACTTCTTAGACCAATGTTACTGCTCTTATGATCCTCTTTATTTTTCTCTTTATTTATTTTTCATTCTTTCTCAATACCCAAAGCATTTACAATTTTCCTCACCTCTTTTAAGTCCCTTTATCTTTCATTTCTGTGCTTGTCACAATTTCTGCAATATGGAAATACTAATCACAAATTATAATTAAATCTGTTGCACATGACCTATGAATGTTTTCGATCAGAACTGTCTATATATGTTTGAAGAACTAACAGTTATCTATACTTAATGATTTGTTTCATTTGGAGTCCTTGGATAGGTGAGTAGTGGAAATTGCCTTAGATTCATTTATTCACCATTTGTTGAGAGCACAAAGGGTGCCATGTTACAATAAGTGCATTATATTTTATTGCTTTAATATGGGACACTTGTGCAAAGGGCAGACTTTTGAAACCTGAGAAATAAATCACTGTAGATATTCGTAAGGTTTTTTTCTGCTTTCTAGTTCTATGCCCTAAGACAGTTCATTTGTTGTATTTCTTCTTTTCCTTAGGTAAAAATGACCATTGCCTTGCCAGTTAGCCTTCAACAGGTGCTTGAAAGACAAACAAACAAAAAAGGCAACACAGTAGATGAAATCCAGCCAGCATGTAGGGTACTGTCATGTAACTCAGAAGGAAACAAGGTTTTCTACCCTCTGGTGTGAAAAGTTTAATGACATTTCAAATGGTACTATTAATCCACCAGGGAGTGAGCACCTTGATGATATAACTGGGTGTCTATAAAGGATATAAAGTCCTTGCCAAAACCCCCAAACACATGAACACAAACAAATGACTACATTCTTGGTGCACATGGATGGTACTGCCTAAGGTTAAGAATTATTAAGTTTCAGACTGCTTAGCTGATACCTGGTCTTTCTCAGCTAGAAAGATGGGAAAAAATGATGCAAGTGCAGCTACAGCTGTAGAGAATATGCTTTCACTTCCCCTTGTATTTTCACAACTTAAATTGACTGGTGAAATAGGATAATGAATCCCTTTCTGGATCTGAGTCATATTTGTGACAATAGAACGTACCAAAGCTCATAATCATTCCAGCTTGGAATGATTCTGCTCTTGTAAGTAGGAATTATCTTCACATGTATTCACAAAACAAATCAGCCCGGGTGGTTTCTGCTTAATAACATTTAACCCAACCTTTTTAGTAGTAACTGCAGTAATTAGAGATTTTAGACCAAGAAGACCTTAGTAATTACATAACTAGGTTTTAATAAACTGCGGGCTCATTTTAGGTTGTCATTTCTGCAGATTTCGTATTGTATTGATTCTGGATGGAGTTGCTAGGCCAGTCATGTGGGGTATGCAATTTCAGGAAATACAAATGTTAACTGCTAACAATGTTCAGCTAATACTGTTTATTTTTTTCCTTGTATTTATGCCTCAATTTTCCATAAACATAAAAAGAATTAGTATATGAAATAGCAGATCTCTTGTGTATCACTTCATGATCACAAAATATAACATTCTATGCAATTATTGTTTCAAGTCGAATAAGAAGGAAAATCTCCACTCAAAGAAATCTTTTCTTGTTATGTGCTACAGTGTCTTGCTGGTAAACATGTTTTCCTACTTCATACTTACGACCGTTGAGCATTGCAGTGTACGCAGGCATCAGGTTCATGGTTAGTGCCAGCGTTAGTGAGGTGATAGTTTAAACTCAGAGAATAGAGCTGGAATTGACAGTAGAAATTACCTGGAACACCCCCTTATTTTCAGAAGAGGAAGAGGAGGATTATTAGACTGTTTCAATAACTTTGGCAAAGTTACAGATTAACAAGTAAGGAGTAAATCCATACTTTCATCATTTCTGGTTGAATGCTTCCACATTACATGATGACTTTTTAACTGTGTTCATCTGCAACCTTATTTTCACTCATTTTTTTTTAACGTAGAACAGGTAGATTTACTAATGAATTCAGAGCACAGACATTGCTGTGATGAGAGAGGTAAAGGATCCAATTTATATTTTTTAAAAAGATGATGTATTTTTATATATTTTAGGTTACTAAAGTATCTTTGCAAAATTATCGAGATCTGTTTTGAGACTGAATTTGCTGCATTGTTATTTGTTTGCTTTAAAATTGAACTCCCGGGGCACCTGGGTGCCTCAGTCGGTTAAGAGTCCAACTCTTGGTTTCGGCTCAGGTTGTGATCTCATGGGCTGTGAGATTGAGCCCTGTGTCAGGCTTGGCACTCAGCGGAGAGTCTGCTTGCGGGCTCTCTCCCTCTGCCCCTTCTACGCCCCCCACTAAAATAAATAAATAAATATTTAAAAAAATAAAATTAAACACTTGCCTCCTTTTTAGATATTTAGATATTTAACTTAAGGAGCATTACTGTTCCATAAGCATATATATGTGTATATGTGTGTGTATATACATGTATATATATGTTCTCTGTGTGTGTATATATATGTATATCCTGGATTTCAGATTTCCTCCATTTTCAACAGCACTTTATTCTCTGTCGACTTCGTATAACATTGGCTACTTGCTGCTTTCAAAAGTGTCATAGAGGAACTTTCATTTTTGCCACCTTTCAATTTAACTCCAGGAGAAATGAACCTCTTTGGGCTTACCTCGGAGGCTTTTCTTGTTACATAAAATTTGTTAAGCAAAGTCTGGGAATATCATTAAAAATTGGCGTTAGTGCATATGGCTTCATTTGCAAGGCCAAATTTGGCCTAGAGTAATGTATACGTAACTCTCCTGGGTGTCTGAGGAAAATCTGATTTTCTGAAAATCTGAAATCTATCTGGGTGGTGGGAAGTTGAAAAGACTCAGAAAGCCCATCAAATCTTTTTGAGGGTTTTTTAAAAAATTTTTTTAATTGAAAGAAGGAAGATTGTACAAAATTCATTAACCACATATTCCCACTTGGACCCCCAATTGAACCTGCCTCAAAATTGAATCAGTGCTTTAGAGCAGCCATAGAGGAATAGAGGAAGAGACTGCTCTCCTGAGGATCCTGGGAGTCTCGTTTTTACATGTCACTGTTTTGTCTGCCCGAAATCTGTGCTTCAAATGTATGGCTTTAGCTGCTGTGGTTTAGTTCTTCAAGCATCTTGGATTAGCACTGTTCTCATGTTGTCCCTCTTTTCTGGAATTTTATTTCCATAAGTTAGGTCTGTGACTGATCTTATTTCAATTATGCAAAACTCCTTCTTTCCAAGAAAAAGGTTCAACTTCTTTTTGCCACTGGTGTTTGCAATGCATGAAAGGAAGTGGTTGAATAGGAATTGGGGTTCTTTTCTATGCCTCTCACATTTCTTTCCCCCTGAGGAACATGGTTATATTCCACAGAACAATAGGATCCAAGATGAGCTGAATCTCCCTTCCTCTTGAACCAAATCCTAACGTTTCCTACACGTCACTAAAGGGATGCCATGTATTCTTGTGGAAGATGTAGAATTGTGAAGGTGGTCCAGTCACATTGTAACCCCATGGAGTTTCATATTCAGTATGATAATTTCTAGCAAATAGTAGGCAAATCGCTTATTCTGACAAAGTCAGTATACTATGACAATTTTCCAATAGTTGGAAGTAAAGGGTTTAGACGTAGATTTGCTTTTTAAATTTGCCTAAAGGCATCATATGGACCACTAGTAACCATGCCCATATGTTCTAGGAGACAGAGGGTCTAGTAGATTTAAGTTATAGTTACAATACAGAATATCTAACTAGACTCATCTTTAGGGAAAAGCCTTAAAGTAATTTATCCTGAGGGTCAATGGAGTTAAGAGTATATTTTCCCATAGTTATAGATTCCATAACTACTTCTCTCCTTCCACTTTTCAAAGGTGCAAAACATGCAGATAACTCACCGTCATCTATAGATGCTGGGATTTGAGCATAAGCTCAGCCAATATTGTCACATTTAACCCTATTGCTACCTATGTGGCATAACTGATAAACCAGTGTATCCTAACTTACTAAAGTGCTCTGCATGCAGAAAACAGTTAATAAAATTTTGATGAGCAGAGGAAGCAAATCAACTAGGCACAATAAGTTAACCAAGCAATTACATGCAGAGAACCAAATAGCAATCAAACATAAGACATGCTGGGAGAATATTATGTAGTTAAACCTCTTCCATAAAACAGTTTCTTAAAATTATTGGAAGAAAAGGAACACTGCAAATGTTCACATAACAAATGTAGCCAATCGAGTGGGTTTCATAGAAAGGTCTTATTAAAAGCTAAGTATGACATCTAGAGAATATTTTAAAGGTGTCATGGAGATATATCTGCATCTTGCAAAATATTATTTTAAGAAAAAGTGTATACAATGGTTTCCATTAGAACATCGTTTCTAATTTCTATGTCTGACCCATTAGTCACATACTGAAAAATGTCTTCCATGTACACTTCAGTGTGCTAAATATTATAGGACTATAACGATGACATAATATTCTCACATGGAAGAAGATGACTATATTCAAACATATCAAACTCATTTCTTACTCATCCTGTTCCTTGTCTGATGCTTTCTATTTCATTGAATGAATGGCATAGTATCTACCCACTTTCTGGGTCAGAAACCTCGGAGTGTCCTTTGATTTCTTCCTCTTCCCCTTTCCACATTCGATTGATCATTAAAAACTCTCACATTACCTCCTTTATGTTCGCACATCTGTCTACTTCTTTTCAGAGCTCATTATAGTTTATTGTTTTGTGAGATAACCTGCTGGGCCTCCTTGTCTCACCTTTCCCCTACCCATCCCATTTTCTACATAGAAGCCTTGGTGATCTTGCTAAGATTTGAAACCGATCATGTCATTCCCCCCAGTAAAAATCCCCCACGTGATCCCTTTTTGCTTTAGTATACCCCCCATCCCTGGCATGAGTCTCTTTGACATGCTGAAGATTATCTGGGAAGAGTGTGGTCTGATGATAGTAAAAAGCATGGTAACTAATTTCTCTAGGGTGTGTCCAGGCTACTTTTAGAAGACATGTTGCTGTTCTGTGCATTTTCTTACACAGTAATTCTGGCATGCTATCACTTCTTCACAAGCACAGAAACATTTGATTAGCTTGTTGGTGAATGTCCTGTGAAGTTACAGTGGAAATTACCATTTCCGATTCTGAATCCATTCCATACGTCTTACTCATGGGTGCAGACAGTGTGGGTTTTATGGTTTCATATTGTTCGCGGGATTGGAAGGGAAATTGCTTGTGCTATTTTGGGAATCTACACCTCGAAATGTGTAATATAGTACGTGGAGGAGAAATGGTATTTGCCAAACAGATAAGGGCATGATAAATGAATATGGAAATAACTGTTGGTTACAAATATTAAAATGGAAGAATTAAAAAATGCTTGAAAATTTATTGATATGAGAATCTTCACACTGCTTGAAAAACCATAACATCTTGTGGAGAAAAAGTGTTACTTTTCTATCCTTCAAAATGCCCCTTTATAATTATTTTAAATGGTTATTTGCATGAGAATAAATAAAATCCCAGCTTGAGAATTTTTCTTGGATTTAAAGCTTGATTATTTTAGTTAAAAAAAAATCTGAATTTGAGTAACATGTAAAAGAGATCTATTTTAGTCCGTTCTTCAAGGGAAGGGTTATTCTTTGGTATTTTATTTGTTCTGCTTTGTTACTTTGACTTCTCTGTCCCCAGTGTGATGTTGGGGATAGTTCACTTTCTCTGATCAGGGAACATGACATTTTATTTTCTTTCCTGAGATTAGGTATGTAATACATACACAGAGTTTTCATTTATATGAGTTTTAAGTATACATTCATTAGAGTTGAAAGAAGAGTGCATAAGTATACACATATGATTAAATGAATATATATAAACCTATACTCCAAAATAACATATATGTGTATCAACAGAAAATCAAGAGTTTTTCTTTTATTCCAAAGTTAACAGTTGAATAGAGGAAATAGCTGATATATATATGTACATATATATCTATATTTTAATCTTTTTTCTCAGTACTCTCAATTTATAGGACTCTTCATGGTATTTTCTAAATTATAGTTCTTTTCAAGACACCAAGAAAAGTTGCTGACATAGGTTTTAACACATTAAGCTTTTCTTTGTTTTCTAATTTCTAATTAAGAAGTTCCTTATTATACTATTGTACAAAGATATTTAATTCCAAAACATCAAATGAAAAATAAAAGATATTCTTAAAATAGTTTGGGACATGACATATTTTATCTTGTTCACCACATCAAATGTTGTTAGAGATCTATGAAGTAACCATCTAGTGGTATTCTAGACTCTGAGGTAAATACAAGGAACCATTACAACTAATTATTATCCTCAGGATAGAATATTAGAGACAAACAAAACAAAACTGATACAAAATGAAATAGGTAGAATTTACTCCATGTTGATGATTATGTATTTGTTTTTTTGTGGTAACTATTCTCAGAAAATGGAGATTGAGTGCTCACTGCATTGCTATAGAAGTATCTCATAATTCACACTAGGTGAATGTTACTCAGAATGTTGCTATAAAATGTTATCTAGCATTTTGGTTAGTATATGAAAATACCTCGAAGTAAAATTTTTCCAGATTTCTCATTACTAAGCTTCCCTGATAGTACTTTTTTTAACGTTGTATGAAGAAGTACGGATTTTCCTCTGAGAATGAGGAAGTAAAATCAAATGAGGAAACAGTTTTCTTTTTTTAAATTTTGACTGGGTTATGATTGTTCTGAGACTAGCTTAGGTGGCAGAATAGTATAATAAATATGAATGGGTTATGGAAATCTCCTCCCTCCCTCCCTCCCTCCCTCCGTAAGGGAGACTTTACTCAAAACTTTTCTCATGGGGGAAAAGCTAGGACTCCACTGCACTGAAACAAAAGGCAGGAGAACTTTTAAAGCCCTGAGGTGAGCTGATGGGTACATACTGGAGACCACTATGGGTTGCTCAGTGTAATTATGTCCCTCGTGCTTGCTAGTTGGTGCTGATGCACTTATGGCTTCTCTACTTCTGCAGAGAGTGGGAAGAGGGTCCTATCTTTCTTGGTGATTACATTACAAAGAGATGGTTCCCAGGCTCTGGAGAAAGACATTCCTGAGTTGTAAAACTGTCAACAAGCTGCGAGAATATTTATATCTCAGAGGAGCTGAGAAAGAGTTTATAATTATAAGGTGTCTAAAGTGAATGCTCTATATTCAATCTGAAGGGTCATTGTGGGTCAATTAATTTCACTTTACTTCAGGGTCACAGACAACCTCCTTTCACCGTGTTTTGCAAATGTGCCACGTTGTTTTTGTAGGGAAGAAAAGAGTTTGGGAATTGGGTAGATCCACGAAAACATGTGACACCCCCACTATAGAATCTGCCAGAGTGAGTAATGTTGGTTGACTATACAAAGAGTAATAGATTATTACTAGCCTTCTGCGGAAGATTTTGATAAGAAAAGTTTCACATAACTTTGTGACCACAGACAAATCATTTTACCTCTGTAAGCACCACTTTCTTTCAAATTTGTAAAATAGAGATAATTATAGTTTCCCTATCAAATTTACTTGACTGTTACAAGCATAAAAAAGTAGATGGGAATGTTTTGTCATATTGTTTTAAAGGCTACATAAACACCTTTTGCTGTAAAAATGTGATCTCAAAATACTTAGGTATGAATAAAATGCATTTTTTTTTCTCACATAGTAGTTACACTTCAGGGGGCCCAGGCTGGAAGAGTACAGTTCTCAATCTGTGGCTTCCATTTCTAGGTCTTAAGGCAGCTGGCAGCTTTTTGTCATCACTCAGCAAGAAAAGAGAGGGACATGGGCAGGAAAGCACAAGTACATTTTTGCCCATGTATCATTGGCCAGTACTGAGTCACTTGGCCCTGTGAAGCTACAAGGGAGAATGGGAAATGTAGGCTAGCTGGGCAGCTGTATGGACAGCTTATGTTCAATTTAGCTGTATGCCCAGCTTTGATTTCTATTATTAAAGAAGACAGTATGCGTAATGGTGAACATCAGCGTTCTCTACCATTGAGATAAATGGAGGGAATGACCAAGACAATAGAAACTTTAAAAGGGACAACTTGGGTAGTACCAGATAACTCAAGACAGTGCGATGGGTTAATAAAGTACCCAAATTAAGTCAAAGTGACAAGTAGTTCATTCTCAGAAAACAGACTTCCTGCTTACTCCTGAGGCCTTTTTTTTTTTTTTTATGCCTTCTAGTGTCTGATGCGTATAATGCTACTGATAGTGTCTGAACAATGGTTACAAAATTATCTTGCATTAAAAGCCCATGTAGCCAACCGACTATTATTTAATGCTAAGTATGTTTAATGGGTAACCATGTTTGGTACATGGTCTATGAACCTAGTAGCATCATTTGTCTCAGTATATTGTTGAATTTTCAGAAAGCCCTCTATGTTATGTTTTAATTCTTGCAAATTGCTTGCCAATTTAATACGAGCTGCATCTAAACAGTAAGTAATTGCTTATGATAATGAGTGCAAACTAATTTGCTAGAATATGTTAATATTCACAAAGCACTTTTATACTGCCTGCTGTTCCAAAAATACTGCTCGCTTGGTTAAATGTAGCTTTTAGATGGCGTTAGTGTCACACATCCGACTAAACTCATTGCTTCACTAGTATCTACCCAAAAGTCATATGACTATGACTTCAATATACCAAAGAAGAAACAAAAAGGCATGCCATCCTTTGATAAATGATTTAGAATATTCAAGGGAAAATAGGAATCACTTTCTTAATAATTAATTCTAATTAGTGATTGATAGTAGTAAGTTGACTATACCGAGTTAGAAATGGCCTCTTTTTCCCTCAAGAGTCATAAAATTTAATTTAAATGACTTCAAAGACAGATGGCATGCAAACTTCATTTGAATACAATTACCAATTTAAAATGAATTAAGGATGATCCTAGATCTGGATGTTTCTAAGTTTGAAGCCTACTTCAGCCCTTAGTAGTGCTCTTCCCTCTTTGTCCTATAGGTCTTTCTCAACCCTTTTCAGAGATGCTATTTGAAGATGCTAGAGCTCAAAGACTAATGTTTCAAACCTGAGGGTCTTTTGAGACTGGGGACCTGAGCATTCAAGGATCTGAGGTGCAGATGGGAACCACCTTGTAATTTTAGTCTAGGAAGATAGAATTTTATTGAACTAAATACAAAAGAAGAAGGGTTTGACACTTCCCTGCCCCAGGGCTGATTTGGCACTTTAATCCACCCTCTAATGTTTCAATCATTTCAACTTCAAAAACAACTCTCACACATAGTTATGTATCTTCACATGGGTGGTGAAATAGAAAGATCTCCGTAGAGAACATTTTTTTTTTTTTATCACTTTCAAAATTCATTTCCTTTGTTGAATTTCATTGGCTAAATATCTTCAAGGGTTAAAAAAACTTCCCTCTTTGGATTTTAAATTATAAATACCCACAATTGTTTGTCAAAAAAAGTGGTCTGGCGTCCCAATTTTTTGCTTCTTATTATCTTTATTATGAAAATATGTGGATTGATACATCTCAGAATTGGCTGAATTTTATTCTTATTATCTTCATGTGCTGTTTCAGAGAGCCTAACATAAGGAATGAATAAACAAATCAGTTACACGTATTTTATTTTAATTTTGGTTACCATTATTGTTACTTTTTCTACTAAGCATAGAGCAAGACTTAAAAACAAATGAGAGGGGCGCCTGGGTGGCTCAGGGTGTGATCCTGGAGTTCTGGGATCGAGCCCCACATCAGGCTCCTCCGCTGGAGCCTGCTTCTTCCTCTCCCACTCCCCCTGCTTGTGTTCCCTCTCTCGCTGAATGTCTCTCTCTCTGTCAAATAAATAAATAAAAAATCTTTAAAAAAAATNAATGTCTCTCTCTCTCTGTCAAATAAATAAATAAAAAAACCTTAAAAAAAATAAAAAATAAAAACAAATGAGAAATGGTTTTATTTCCAATAAAATAGAATGAAAAGATTTGTGATAAATAGCANAATGTCTCTCTCTCTGTCAAATAAATAAATAAAAAATCTTTAAAAAAAATAAAAATAAAAACAAATGAGAAATGGTTTTATTTCCAATAAAATAGAATGAAAAGATTTGTGATAAATAGCAAATATCACCAAGACACTTCTTATTAAATAACGTTTCTATCTTATGACAGTAGTATCATGTTTTTTTCCCCTACATTTGCGAAGTTATGTGAATCTTTGTAAGGAAATTTGCATTTCATAGAATTATGAATATACTGAGATACTGGAACTGATCTAATCTCTTTTTAATACTGACCTTGAACAGTCCTGATTTCAACTATGTGATTTGTATTCTGTATTTATCTAGACACACAATTCAGGACACAAAGAGATAGGAAATAGTGGTGCTTAAAAATGCATCAGCTTCTTCTTTTTTTTTTTTTTTAAAGTAACTTCCCATTAATACAAGCGGATCTACGGCTTATTTCTGAAACCCATTTTGTGCCTCTGTGACTTTTCTCATGACAGTCCTGCCCACAATAATATTTTTTTCTCTTATTTTTCCAGAACCATATTAAATTCTGTCTTCCCTAAAGAGAATTTGGGGGTATTTTGGGAGACCAAGTGAACTCTTCAGTTTGCCTGAGGTAGAGGGTTGGTTTATATGGAGGATGTTTAAAGTTAAAATTATTTGGTAGAGGGTTAAGTCTTTGAATAGAGGAGTGATTACACATGCTATTTCAAAAAATGAACTTTTAGTTTGTAAGGTAGTTTTAAATTAAGGAGAGGCAGGATGGTATCATATCAGTAAGGATGAGTATTATGTTTAAGATTAAAGGTAATGTAATATGAACAGTGGCTCTAAGAATGGGAATATAAGAGAAATCAAAAATTGACTTCTGATTGAATGAGTAGTGATAGTTGTGGAAAAACTGGATTCTAGAGCTTTGACATATCCCTATTATCCCCAGGTCTAGCATTGTGCTTTATACATAGCAAATGCTTAAATAACTTATTGAGTGTAGGGATATTTTTATTCTTGGATTATGCTGTTATATTGCATTGAATTCTCTTTCTCCATCAGTGTTCTTCTGCTATTGTCTCAGTATTGTGTTTTGTTTTTGTCAAAAATCCCAACTCCTTATTCTGAGTTAGAATCTTTTCCTACCATCTCACTAAACCATCTGGCTTTCAGCCTTTCAAGCAACCTCTAAATTAAACTCACACAGGTTTGTTTGTTTTTTTCCTTGTTATGTTAGAAGAGATATGAATCTTTCCTCCATATTGACCACTATTCCCTGTCTTTGTATTCATCTCTTTCATCACAACCACAGTATATACAGTTGACCCTTAAACAACATGAGTTTGAACTGCATGGGTCCACTTATGTGCAGATTTTTTTTTGAGACAGTATGTACTGCAAATGCATTCTCTCTTTCTTACGATTTTCTTAATAATATTTCCTTCAGCTTATTTTACTGCAAGAATACAGTATATAATATGTATGACATATAAAATATGTGTTAATTGACTATGATATCAGAAGGCTTTGGTCAAGAGTAGGCTATTAGTAAAGTTTTGGTGGAATCAAAGTTATACTTGGATTTGCCACTGTAGGTCAGTGTCCCCAAACCCCACATTGTTCAAGGGTCAACTATACTAATTCCTACACATGCAAATATCAGTAATATATTAGAAAAAACTTTGTTAGCATTAATACTATTTTTGCCTTTCCATGGCACTAGTGTCCCTTTTAGATTCCAAACTTATAGAAGGAATTAGCTCACACGATTATGAGCTATCATAAAGTTTGTGATATTTTACTAGCAAATGGGTTTATTTTGGAAGAGCAGAGAATTGCAATTGAGGTCATACAAACTATGGCAAAACCATAGGCAGGTCTAGAGAACAAAGGAGAGGAATGTTCTTTTATAGAGGTAAGGGAGGAGTTGGGAGTGGCATTTACAAAGAGTCCAGGGAGTAAACTGGGAGTCCTAGAGTGTAGTGGCTTTTCATTGGCTGACTTGGGTAGTTTCTCATTGGCTGGGCTGTTGCTGAGCCAGGAGAAAATCTTCCTCCTTCTGGAGTAGTAAAGTATAGACTTCTTCTTATTGGGGTCTACAATTGAGGAAGAGTGGTAGGGCATGAGACCGCCCCCTTCTGGCCTCCAGACTGCATTTTAAATGAGGTTTCTTTTATTCAGTATTAAAATGTCAAGAGCTAGGGATTTTTCAAGCTACCTTTGTTGCATAGATTCCCATGGCCTACAATCTTACTCAAGATTCTAAATTGCTGTTCATGATCAATGCATTTCTTTGTTTAAAAGTTATTTTGAAGTACTTTTAGATTTTTTTTTTAAAGATTTTATTTATTTATTTGAGAGAGAGAGAGAGAGAAGGAACAGGGGGAGGGGCAGAGAGAGAGGGAAAAGCAGACTCCTTGCTGAGTGGGGAGCCCGATGTGGGGCTCAATCCCAGGACTCTGAGATCATGACCTGAGCTGAAGGCAGATGCCTAACTGACTGAATCACCCAGGTGCCCCTTGAAATGCTTTTAGATTTACAAAAAAAGTTACCAAAAAGAATAAAAATAAAAAAGTGCTCTCCTTATCCTTTCAGCCAGCTCTCAAAGTTCACATCTTATATACCATAACACAATGATTAAAACCAGGAAGTTAACATTGATACCATGTACTAACCTATTCTTCAGCCATTCTCAGTTATCCCACTAATGTCCTTTTCTACAGTCCGAGATCTAAACAAAGGTCTCACATTGCATCTAGTTGTCATGTCTCCTCAGTCCCTTCCATTTTGGGACAGCACCTTAGTATTTCTTTGTTTTTTCCTAACCTTGACTCTTTTGAAGAATGCTGCCAGTTATTCTGTAGAATATTCCTCAATTTCAGTTCCTTGCATCTTTTTTTTTTAAAGATTTTATTTTATTTATTTATCAGAGAGAGAGAGAGAAAGAGAGCCAGCACAACCAGGGGGAATGGCAGGCAGAGGGAGAAGCAGGCTGCACACTGAGCAAGAAGCCCGATGTGGAACTGGATCCCAGGGCCCTGGAATCATGACCTGAGCCAAAGGCAGATGCTTAATTGACTGAGCCACCCAGGTGCCCCTGGTGGCCCCTGTATTAAATATGTAATGTAAATTGTTCAAAGTAACCTCACGCACTTTTGTGTTCAGGATTTAATTCCGCTGCTAAGGGCAGGAAACAGTGTCACTGTTAAAAAGTTATAAGGTCTTTTGGGTATAGAATAGAAGTGATTATTGTGTTAATAATAAAAATTTGTTCTTTGCATCTGTGTTTGGTAATTCAGGAACCTTAGAATAAACTGAAGGCAGGGATAGCTTCAGAGGCAGGATGCTTACAATAAAGCTTTGCAAAGGCCTCACACCTTTTAAAGATTCAGGCTAGACTCTGAAAATGTCAGAATGTGAATGAGTCATTTTTGCTAAGTGTCATTACAGAAACTTTGAGTCTCTCCAAACCAGTCCAGGAAAGCATCATTAAAAAGATTCTAGAGATGATTGAAGTGAGACCTTGATTTGTGAATTTTTTAGCTTTTTTTCTAAATAAGAAGCAGTCATTTGATCTCAGCTCTTCACTGTATCGTGGAAAAAGCACTAGGAATAGAGTTGGCTACAGACCCTCACTGTCTGTGACACTGAGAAATCACTTGCTTTCTCTGGGCCTCCATTTTGTCATTTGAAATGGAAAGATTTGCTTAGTTATCTCTAAGAGCATTTTAGCATTAAGTCTATGCTTATGTCGCTTTTTTATAACATTAATTTTTTGACACAATAGTTCTAATGAATTCTTGACTCTGGAAACTTGATGAAAGCTATTTTCACTATTAACTTTTAAAAAAGAATAAATTTAAGGGCATTGTTACTCGTCAAGTACAATTTTCCTAACAGCTAATAATTTAAAGAATTTATTAGGGACTAAACAGAAGGGGGAATTGAACCGTGAGAGACTATGGACTCTGGGAAACAAACTGAGGGCTTCAGAGGGGAGGGGAGTGGGGGAATGGGATAGGTCGGTGATGGGTATTAAGGAGGGCACATATTGCGTGGATCACTGGGTGTTATACGCAAACAATGAATCATGGAACACTACATCAAAAACTAAGGATATACTGTATGGTGANAAGGAGAGCACATATTGCGTGGATCACTGGGTGTTATACGCAAACAATGAATCATGGAACACTACATCAAAAACATAACACAATAAAAAAATTAAAAGAATTTATTAGGGACTCACACAGCTTATTGTATATTCTTTAAAATAAGATTTTTCTTTAAGTACCTGAAGGTGTGATTTCTTCTCTCCCATCCCTGCTGCCTATAGCTCTAATGCAAATTGATTACTGAATTCCTTGGTAGAGACTTTTTAATAAAGTTCACTTACTGCTGGAGTGAGCCTAGGTTCAGAAGGGAAGACGTAAGCATTTGGTGTTCTTAGGGTTATTGGTTGTGGGATTGCTTTGCTTGGTTTTATTTTTAACTTTAGATCACTTTGCTATCTTTATGAAGTTTTTTCCTAATCTGATTGGCAGAAGGAATACCACTTATTTGTTTTTCTTTTCAGGAAGAGAACTTAGATCCCAGGAGCCTTTTAAAAGTTTCCAGGACTTAAAATTTGATCTTGGAACAAGCTTGGGCCACTCAAACTATTGAACTCAACTGTTCCTGGAGGGAATGTTTTCTAAATAACGTGTTTAGGGAGGGAAATAATAAATAGCTTAAAAAAAAACATATTGCAAAGAAATCACTAAGTGAAGTATTATTGTATAGATTTTCTAAAACAGTATTCACTGTCTTGAAAATTATCTCAAAATATTCAACTACTTATGTGACTTTGATCTAAAAAGATATAAATATAATTACTCTGGTTTATCATTTTTCTGCTCATTTTTTAAGGTTACCATTAATCACTGCCTTTAATATTGTCACCTTTTCAAAGATTTCTTAAAAATCCAAACTAGATGACATGGCTGAATACCATTTATCTGACATCTCTCATAAACTATCCTTCCCTGATATTTACCTTTAATGCGCAGGTCCTACCTGTTTGGGGAAAAGGGCTCTGTGTTTTAAGTTTTATATTCTTAGCTTCGTTCACATAATTAGCAAATATCAGACAACCAGCAGGTATGTCAGCTTAAGAATTTTTCTTGTTTCAATTAATTTCCTTATAAGACAGAAAAAGAGAGTAACTTATCCAGATGACTACACTTGGCTTCAGTGTTTGATGAGGTAGAGTCATAACCACACACAAGACCAGTGAACGCCATTCATATCTCTTACATGAATGCTGTCTTTTTGATTGTGCAATGCACAATCTGTGTGTAATTTGTGATATCTCTGAATAAATGTCTAGGATCTGGACAGGGTAGGCCATGAATCCACTTATATTCTAAAGAATTACTTCAGTTATTAAAGAGGAACACACTTGTTTTCAAAAGAATGAATACATTTTTTCATGTAGCATACTCTTTCCATAAATGTCAAAATAGGAAAATGTCAAATATCAGAATGAGAAATATACATGATGCATTTTTAAATATGTTGTTCTTCCCAAGATCACAGAATGTAGAATTTTTATTAAAGAAAATGCAGACTATAGAAAATACAGAATATTTATTAGAAAAAGATTTTTATTAAGAGAAAAGTTTTGGGCCGGTAGGGAAAAGGAAAATTTCCTTACTTATTGAAGTGCATAATTACTGTTGAAATTATCTTGGAGAGTAATAATTCCCGACCTTATAGGAATCATGATAGCTTTTTGCTATTCCATCTTATAGATGGTTATATTTTGATTAAAGTTTCTTATTGAATAAGCACACACCACTTTTTATTTTAAAATGGTATCTTGGCTGAGCCAGAGCCGAATGTCCTATCAGCCAGCTTAGTGGAGAGAATTCCTCTGCTTGCACATCTCCCAAGTCTACTGCAGAATGTGTGATTCAGCCTCCTTTGATCCCAGGGCAAGTTTGGGAGACATTAATTGTTAATGCCTAGTGAATCCTTGGAGACCCTGAGAGTCTAGCTGGATCTCTGATTTGTATGGGGTTCAAGAATCTTTGTGAAAGAGCCTGAACTGAGTTCATGATTGGTGTTTAATAGAGCAGCATGTGTGCATTGTCCCTGGATAGCGTCACTCTGGGAAACTCCACTGGAGAAAAGCAGGGTGTTCACAATTTTGACTTTTCCCATCTTTCTCGGTTTGCATGAAATTTAATAAATAGTTATCAAACTGTTTAAAGAAAAAACTCAAAAAATTACCTTAATTCCTAAAGGTCTAGGATTCTGGTGGCACATGTGACTTGCAGTATATGAGAAGCCTCCTGTTGTTCTATCTTGAATGTTGTAATGAGCTACTTTGAAAAGGCTTTCATTGTTTGGGAATTGCTTTAACTCTTCTTGACTTTCTTTGCTCTGGTCTGATGCAGACTACAGCCAGTAGCGAAGCCATTTCAGTGATAGGTCATGTTTCTTGCCCTGTTTCTTTTATTAAGGACTTATCTGTTTTCTTTCTCAAAGATATACAGGTAAAAATCCTATGTCATTTTCTTTCTTTTTAGCCAGTTGTAATGCATTTGTTAATTCTACCAAGTCTCTGTTCTCCACAAAGAGGCTCAAATTATGAGATATGGTCTTTATTTTCATTTTCTTTCCCTAGTATTTGTTCATCCTTAGATGAACAGTAGAATTGAGCTCTGTCTCTCACTTCTCAGAGTTGGTAATTGTTGTTACTACTTTTCAATTGAGAGTTGATTACATATTTTGGGCAGGAATTCTTATTACTTATTACTTACTTGTTCCATTCATCTCTCCTGGTTATAATGCCCACCTTTCCTGGGTTGTTAATGTTCCTATTATGAAAAATAGTGCTCAATTTCATGAAATAATTCCTTGTGATCTTGCAAAGAATTTACAGAAACTTAAACTGCAATAAGTTGTTGATTTAGTGTACACGTGAGTTTGTTAAGATTTATTCTTTTTTTAAGTTTCACCAGTTAGGAATTTTACTATGGTTGAAAACTTTTTTTTTTTTTCGTCATAGAAATTGACCTTCTCATTGCTTTTGCTTTCTATGAACTTTACTCAAAATAATGCCTCTGCAGGTAGAAATTGTTCAGAAAATTTAAATTTAACACTAGCCTCTGCACAAAGTTATAGAAGGAATAAAAGCTCTTCTTACTTATAATTCTTTTATTTTAATTCCATCTGACTACCTTAGCTTAATTCCAAACTTTAATGGGGGAAAAAAGGGTTATATCCCTGTTACATTTAATAAAATGATAATGGCCTGAATGTTTCATGTTGGCTACACAGTGACATTTGAATTATAGGCTTTCAGAAAGGAACCTTTTATTCGTATACGTATGAGTTAGAGATTAATGTTTAGAAGTGATTATTGTTCATGTAGTAAGGGTGCAGAGCAACTAATAAACGAGCAGACCTATACATGCCGGTTGTGTTTCTTTTTCAGGAAGGTTCAATCCACTTGGGGGAACATATTAACTTTTGCAGAAACAAACGAGGCTGAAGTGAGCACATTTAGGGAAGAGATGGCTGGCAATAAGACAAGGAGAGGAGAGAGCCCTTTATGTAAATAGATGTTAAATAAAATCTAAAAATATTTCTTTTTATAACATCACAGGCAATTCAGACATTAGAAATAAGAGCCCACGTATAATTTTTACAAACATTTATTGCAGCGTGAAGTATGTTGACACAGATAAATTTGCATCTGACGGAGCCAGCTCTGCTAATGAATTTGCAGTAATACAGATTTGCTGCACGACTTAAAAGTGGAGATTGCTGAAAACCACTTTAAGTTTGAGTCATCCATACATTCAGTGATGTGATGGATGTCGAGGTTAATTTGCAATAAATCCATTAGTAGTCATGGCACTGATGTGTCAGTGATTGTCATATAGAACCATGCATAAATAATAAAGGTGACACATTTCTTCATGTGCCTTTCTATGTTCCTAAAATGCTTGGAACGGTGATTAAGATGTACTGTTGCTGCACATTGAATTCACTTATATAATACAATAAAGCATGTTAAAATTAAAATAATAAAGCTAGACTGCAGTTCATTTTGTATAGACTTCCTCCTTTATTTAGCAGTCGAAGTGAATTTTTTTGCATCATGCTATAAATCTTACCATGCTAGCTGTTTTATGATGATGAACTAATATTCTTTTTCTCATGAAATCTGCCATGTGATGCAATTTAATATCCTTCTTATTGTCTACTACTAGTGAATGTAAATAATAATATAATGGGTTTATATGGAAAAACTGCTAATCCAAGGAATGAAATACTGAAAAGTTTAATAAGAACTGGGGTGGAGGAAAGTCATTTCTTCAAAGGCATTTGGTTTTCACGCAACTTTGAAATGACAAACTTTTCCAAACTTATATTAAAATAAAACAACAATGTTGCGGTTTTATTTAATAATTTTTTTGTTATTTTATATTTTTAACACATGCGCTTGCGCGCGCGCGCGCACACACACACACACACACACACACACACTTCCACCAAACCCACCATCTGTACTCTGTAAAATTTACTGGGCAGTTACCATATGCCAGGAATTGGACTAAGGTGTTACTGTATGGTATCTCATTTAATTTTGGCAGGAGCGCTATGAGGCACATAGTGTTAGTATCTTCATTTTGCAGATGGGATATCCAAGACTTAGAATAAATAGGTTGGTCAAAGTCGTTGTTGCTAGTAAATGATTCAGTTGGAATTTGAACCCAGGTCTATTCAGAGCCTGCACTCTTAATTTTTTAGCTATCTGCTTTACAGTAAGTACATCATGTCCTTGTTCAGAAAAATGCATGCTAAATGAAGTAGATTTTAAAACTTTAGTCATCTGACCTGCTGTATTTTATTGTGGGAGTACTGTCATATTTTTAAGGTTACTAGAATAGAATACACTGTAACTTTCTATCTTGATAGAAAGGGGATTTAAGAACATAGGAGATTTTGTAGAGTTTGATATGATATTTTTTTTCTTTTAAGAAAGCCAAGATGCTTATAGAGGTAGGGAAAGAGTGGCAGGGGGGAACTGGACATCTAATTCTCTCACTTATTATGGAATTATCCTGATGAGAACAATACAACCCACTGTTGAGCATACAGAAGAAGAGGCAAAAGAGATTGCTTTCCAGATGTAACTGGAGAAAAAAGATGCTAGAAATAATTGCGTTGTTTGGCACAAAGTAGTACAATTGTTTTTGCTTTGTTTTGGTAAAACTTGAAGTGGAAAGTCATTTTAAGGAAGACAGAGTAGTTAATAGCATGCTAGTTGCCAAGTCTTAGCACTTACTGATATATGAGATGAAATCAAATTTTGAGTAACGATGTTTGTACTGTGACATTTACCTTACTGAAAATATAAACCTTTAAATTATTATCCTCACATTCTGTAACTGAGCAACTAGAAACTTTCATAGTTCCATAAGTTTTGGGAAGTATACCCTAAACTAAATGTTAATTTACGTATATTAAATGTTCTGTCATTTCACATTTACATGTTATTTTTCCTTTTTTAAAAGCATTGTGAGGTGAAAGGACAGTATATGACCATGAAGTGCAAATGTCACTTTATGGATATGAGACATTAGAATATGATAACAGTTGGCCTTGATAAATTCAGACTGACACATCCAATTAACTTTTTCTTGACTGTCTTGTTATGATAACAGAAACAGTTCTGTAATAAAAAAAAAGTACAAGAGTAGGAGTCTGGATACTAGGTTTCCTACCAGCTCTGCCACTTAACCAAGGTTGCAACTTTAGATAACAAATCAATCTTTATGACTAAATTTCCTCAAATGTAACGTGGGACTATTGCTTCCCCAACTTTCCATACAGAAGTAGAGAGGAATGAAAAATTGTTGTGAAAGTGATATTTTAAATATTAAGAACCACTATGCTGTAAGATATTTTACTTTATACCACCTTCTTCTGGTGATTCTGGAAAACATCTGAATTCTTAGATATGTTTTACATTGTTAGGCAGCATCTCCAGCTTTGAATATTTGTCTTAATTCATAGGAACTATGTAGTCAGTAGAGAACAAAGTTAATTAAAAGCTGCAAAATAGAAGTACTCAAGTAACCACATTCAGAGGTCACCACCACAGTCTCCTGTTAAAGAAACCTTCACTTTTATATGTTCTTGTCCAATTTTTATCAATGTAGGTTTTAGTGAGACCTTCAATAGTTAATCATCTGAGAAAACTGACCAAGCTGAAAAATATTTATCAATTGTTTCTTGCTTATCAGTATCCTGAGTAATAAGCTTCTGATGATGTAGAATAGTGGTCCTGGAGGCTCCAGGATTTCTGACACACAAATCTCTATATTCTGAATTGTTTTTACTTGCATATTGATGGGTACCTTTGAAGTACAACTTAACTATTTTCACAGGAGAGAGATAAACTACTTTCATGCATTAGTATCCAAAGAAAATCAACAGGGAATGCATAGCCTTTCTGCCATTGCATTCTAATAAGGTTCTATTTTATCACTTTTACATTTACTATTATCCTAACATGTTTCTATTGTCATGTCTACCCAAGGCCTTCTGAACCAGTCAGGCAGGAGGCATATTGCAGAGGTCTTGGAGTTTCTGAAAGGCCTGTGGAAATGTTTCAAACAGAATACGAAGGGCAGTTGGCTCCAAAACGCAAAAAGAGAAAACAAAATATTATCAGCTATTTAATTAAATTAACTCAAACTTGACATTAAGTCAACTTCATTCAATTGGTACATTTGGTAATGACAGAAATTTAATATATAGAAATCTTAAAAACATCCTGCTATACACTCACTTTTTATGTATAAGCCTTATTCTTGGTAGAAGCTATTTTTCTATAAACACAAGATGCTTTGTGGCCTAAATTTAAATATTTACTCTTAGCACTTTCCTTACCATGTTTGGCACAGAGTGGGAACACAATAAATATGTATTGGCTTCCTTTGTTATTGGAAGTCTATATTAACATTTATAAATTGTATTCTAATGACATCCGTTCCTAGGATAACTTTGCCAATATTTCTGCGGTCCCTTTTAGTGTGGAGAAAGGTCTTTTCTCCTCTCTTTCTCCATATATATATATCTTTGCATGCCTCTTCCAAATGTTCTGACGTAGAGATTCCATTTTATTGCATTCAGCGAGATAGATTTTGTTGTGGTGCAATAAGATAGGGATTAAATGCATTGGATGCTTAGTAAACTTGTTTGAAACAAAGCTCTTTTTAAAGTAAGATGGATAATTTACTGACATCAACACCATAAATTCAAATTTGAACACTCACCAGAATGAGGCTATGATATACTTAGTATTGTAAGACTAGCATTCACTTTCGAAGAAAAAAATGGGTCTTTTTGTGATCCTGGATAGCTTGACAGCTACTAGATATTGCTTGTTAAATAAGATCTCACTTTTGTTGATGAGATCTATTATCTGTATTTTCTTGACATGACTCCCGGGGCTTATGACTATTTATCCATTAGTTATCATCTGTCATATGTGAATAGACCCTTTCCCTAAATCCTAAAAGTTCATTGGTAGTGTAGTGGTGATTTGCTTCACTGTGCTGTATGACCCTGTCACATGCACTTGCAACTCTTGTTTCAAAAACAAGTTGATATATGTTTCTGCTCCTTTTGGAAGCAGCCAAAGTTAGTGTTTCCTACTAAACTATTTCTAAAACACAGGCAGGGAGAAATAAAACCCCATTCGATTCCAAGTTTGTCCAACTCAATGGGAAAAGTAGCAGTAGTAATCACCCATTTGTTCTGAAACACCTGCTGGTAGGTTTAATGAGTATATTAAAAACTGAGCTGCCTTGAGAATTCTTTTAAAAATCCTCTCTTCTCTTTCTTGAGCCTGTTTGATTGAAATCTGTGATTTGCTCACTGTTTTTGCCATAGTTCATGTTGGTTTTTCATTTTTGCCATAGTGTAAATTTAATCATTTACGGATATGTCAATATAACAAATACAGGAAAATTGTTTACCTGATGCGTTTGGACTAATTGGTTTTGGTTTTTCTTTTCCAGCTGGGACAACATATATCTTCAGCAAAGGTGGTGGACAAATCACGTATAAGTGGCCTCCTAATGACCGGCCAAGTACACGAGCAGACAGACTGGCCATAGGGTTTAGCACGGTTCAAAAAGAAGCTGTATTGGTGCGAGTGGACAGTTCTTCTGGTCTGGGCGACTACCTAGAGCTGCATATAGTAAGTACTTTAAAAATAAGATTCAGCTTTTATTTTTTATTATTAGTTATTTTTTTTAATTATAAATAACTTATAATTCTGCCTTTTGGAGGTTTCTCCTTCCCAGTAACCAGCACTTCGGTACAGAAAATATAAATACACTTAAGAAGTAATAAGACCTTAGTCCAACTGTTGTTGCTAAAAATGTTCTTTACAATAGAAAATATATTTTTTTGGTTTTTAAGTGTGAATTCCTCTCAAGTCTCTGTTCACAAAGATTTATTTCAGTATGTTTTTAGTGACTTCAGGCAGACTTGCCAAATTAATAAGCTGAATTATTGCCTAGTTAATACTGTTCCATCTGACTAGAAGCATGAGGTTGTAATACTGGTAACATCAAAAGATCTGAACCCAGTGTCCTTATTTCTTTCCTCACTTGAGAAAAGAATTGTCTAAAGTTAACATGCAATGGATGGGAGAAAAGGGAACTTCAAGGGTAATTAGGGATAGAAAAGAAAATGGTGAAAAGATTGTTTCTATGCCATCTTATACTCATTTTGATACATAAGTGTGAAGAAAATAAAATGGACTCTTAGCATTTATATCCTGGGATGATTCCTTTTTCCCCAAGCTCTAAGCCTACTGTAAGAATTCAGTCAGCATATCATAGATAACAAATTTAAAAAGAAGACTTTTTTTTTTTAAACTTTTTAAAGTTGCCTTAACTGACTGTAGCTTGGAGACTCTGCCCTATATCTCTGCATTCAAAGAGTTACTAATTTGTATAGTTGTAATTCTTTATCTCATTTTATAGCAATATTTGCCAAGTACATGCAGTCTCTCATTGTTAAGTGATATTAATATTTTACTAATATATAAAAGTAACAACCATAGGAAAGTGTCGCATATTCAAAAACTCTAATGGGTTCTTGTCATCATAGTTCTTAGTTGAATATCTGTAATTTCCAGAAGGTTTAAAAAGTATGTAAGTCTCTCCCCATTTCCCCTTTTATCCTTGAGGTATAGTTTATCTTTTCTGTCCAATGTGATTATGTAAATTCGTTTTGTTTTGCTTTTGTCTATCCCTATAAGTTCTCCCTTTACTAGCACCCATGCCTCAGAAGACAATTTGATTAGGTTAACACACTCTTTTCTCTTAGAAATTGGCCTTCAGGTGTTCATTCTAAAATGATTAGGAAAGCCATCAAACACCAAAATGCATGAAAACAGACTTTTGTAGGGTCTTAATTCTTGAAGATTTATTCATTTATTTTCTTAATCTTAGTTTTCCACTAGACTTCTAGAATTTCCATTTAGCTGAGTAAGGGTTTACACTGACCACAAGAGCTGAATTCATTGCTAATCTTAGAAGAAAAGAAAAAAAAAAAAAAAACCAACTACAACAAAAAAAAAACACCTCAGCACAACCATTATTGAACTGTTGTAAATTTTCAATTCCAAATGCAGTTGTCAAATGGGATCCCTGGGAAAGTAATTTCAACTGCCTTTCAGCAAATATCTAACAATCAAAATTGAAAGCATCTGTATTTTTATGGCATCATAAATAAATGATCAGTTGAGATAAGCTTAACTAGTGCAGCAAGGAATCTTGCTGGTTAGAGTAATCTCAACTTTCTAAATGTATTTGCTCCATTCTGATTTAAGAGCCTTGCTGCTTCAAAAATAAATAAATAAAAAAGAAAACAAGAGCTTTTCCTCCTGAAAGAAATTACTTATTGATCCATTACCAATTACACATTTACCCTGAGAAAAGGTTCTACAATGATCACTCTCAAATCATAAGGGGCTATGTTATTGAATTACTCAAACCACTGTTGTTTGTTTTATGGTCAGAGGGTTTTAGTCTACAAGAATGGGTATTTTTTTTTTCCAATTTTGATCAAATGTGGCTTAAGAGTCCCTTCATACGTAATGGATTGACTTTCTAGGTGTCCATAACAACCCAGTACCTTCCATAGCTCCTTTACTTGCTGTGGACCTCTGACAGCTGTCCTGTGAGGGCCTCCTTCTTTATGAATCTCCTTCTTGGTTTGCCTGCCTATTCACTTTAGGTTCAGTATTTGTCTCGACACATTCTCCCTCTTGGTTTTGCTCCCTTCAGACTTTTGCTTGATCTGAGAGCTGGTATGTGACTGGGAAATGGAAAATGTATGTTGGTTTCCTGGGCTTACTAAACCTTACCCTTGTTGGTCATCCCTACTCCTCCTGTCTCTGTTACTAGTATCTGTCTTAGTCCAAATCTGGCCAACTAAAACTTATCTCCCTTCCTTTTCTCTCATTGCTTGCAAGTCGTGATCAGCCATTAATGACTCAGCAAGTTGCTTATACGGAGACAGGTTACTTCTTTCCATGTTTCGACATACAAACAAAATTAACACAAGGCCAGTGTTGCTTTGTATTGTATTTTACATTACTGAAGCCTACCTCTAACTCCTGTAATGTTGGGTACTGGGAATGGGTACTGGGAAGATGAAGAGAAAGAGGAGTTAGAAATATAAAAATGCAAGGGGAAGGTAGGAAGGGAGGGAGGGAGAGAGGAAGAGAGGGTAGGAGGACCAAAGAAGGGAAGGAGGAAGAAAAGAGAAGAGGAACAAAGTGTCTAGGGACCAGAGTTGTTAACAGCAGTTGAAAGAAGTATTCTTAATAATAATATAGATTTGAGAATATTCAGACCCTATTTTATCAAATTATTTAGCTATCTTTCAGTCTATCCCAATTTCTCTCAAGTCATTTCTTCTGCTGCTTTCAAGAATAGAAATCTGAAAGGAAAACAAGATTTGTAGTTTGTTTATTAGTGTTCTTTGATTTTGGTTTATGAATGTACCTGATTTAAAAATTAACCTGATTAATACCATGCATGATATGTTTTATCTTTAAAAGTTAATTATTATTATCCATTGAACTGCCAGAAAAACTTCTGTAACCCCTCAAGGTCAGCCAAATATAAACTCTGTACTAATCTTTAAGAATTGTATTTCTACCCTTAATTAGTAAATTAACCAATAAGTTGGTTGTACTCCTCAAAAGGTGCTCTGGTCTTGCTGAAATGTACAATACCATTTCAGTTAGATAACTTTTAAAATATGATTGCCACATAATTTCAATGAAGATGTGAATATCTGACATCATCCCTTTTTATCAGAATGATTATGTTTGATTTTTATTTGAAAATATAATCATATTTAAATTTTGATTAATTATACCTTTAAAACTATACCAACTTAGAATAAAATGGTATTTGATTCAGGTGGCCTAGTTTTTATAGATTTTTTTAAATTATACTAATATTAATGCTACTACTGTTAACCTCAAAGCCATATGATGTTGCTATTGAAATTTGTAAGTTTTTAGGAGGGATGAGGGCAAGAAAAACACACAAAGGGAGAAGCAATTAATTAACATAGGGCCTAGAATACAAGTACTCAATAAATATTTTCTGAAATAATAAATGAATTAATGAATTATATATTGAAAATATGGCTTAGGTGAAGAATAGGCAGTCAGCTTTTCATTAGTTAATGTGAAGTCACAGATGCAGTTTAGTTTCTATATATCTCAGAAAAAGACGTGTTTGTAACATAGAATAAATGTAGCATTTGATACACAGTAGCTATATTATTGAAAAGTTGCATATTTTTATTGATGTTGTTTTCTGAGTCTTCAAGTAAGAATTGATTATGGTAGTTGATGGTTTAAAGGAAGAATGTGGTAGGAATTTTTTTTTGTATGAATGATTATCTTTCCTTAGTAATTATCTCGTTTATTGTAACTTACCTTTATCGTGAATTGTTCTCTAGTCATTTCATATCTGCCCACTACTTTCCAATAGAAATAAACTGTCTAATGGCAGAGAACATAATTTGATAATAATGATGATTAATAAGAAACATAATACAGAAATGGGGCTTTTCAATGTTTATTTCAGTACATGCTTGAAGCCTATTCAGAAAGATTTTCTGAGCAACTAGAATGGCCCAGGCCTGTGTTAGGCTCTATGGTTACAAAAATAAATGAGCTTACCACTTAATAGTTATCTCAGTAACTATTTGTTGGATGAATGAATGAATGAGCCAAATGGGCTCCTGGTCACCAGGTGGCTTATGTTATTCATAGTAAACATACTTTGTCTCAATATGACTCTATCTGGGTTCGTCTCCATTTCTTCCTCTTGCAGTTTTAACTTTCTTATCTATATATTTGTAAGAATATAAATGATGATAGGTTTTTAAGGTAAAGAATATAAAGAAGTGACTTCTGGGCTGTAGGGTGTTATACACATTCAAATTAGTAATGTTGAAGATTATTTAATCAATATTGAGTAAAAAAAATCTTAGAAGCAATAAGCAAAAAAATCTAATTTATTAAAAAAATCCATTTATAAGGTATACCTAGAAATGTTACCAGTGTTGCCCCTCTAGAGGAAGCATCTCGTATATATCAGTCTGGCAACATTAATTAGAGATTACTTAACCCCTCCTTGACTTACAGAAGAAAGCCAGTACAAATGTGCTCACTCACCGGCATGAATATTAATGTGTGCATTGGTTCTGACCAGAGGAAATGTGTGGAGGGTGTTGGAGAGGATGAGTGAAGAGTGTTCTTTGAAATTCTTTCATCTTGGGAGCTTGAAAGAGCATTACAAATCTGAATAGTGAATTGTTGTACATATTTGCTGTAAGTGTTTCTTCTTTGTACTTTCCTGGGTCGGAAGCCTTATTTTTGAAACCAAGCTCTTAATTGATTTTGATTTAGAAATACACCTTTTGATCAGTGGTTTTAGTATAGACTGGAAGCGTAATATATTTAGAGTAAATATAACTGGTCCCAAAATAACTTATCGATATCACTGACAAGTCAACACTTTCTCATCTTTCTCTGCATCTCTACATTTTATATTGCTTTAATAAATTTTATTTAATAAATATTATTTAATATATTTTATACTTTGTAATGCTGCTTTATTAAAACTAGATTTAAAAACATCTTTTTAAAGTCAGTAATTATACATGAGTACGTATCTCTATCAATAAGATAAAATCCAGTTATTCTTCCACAGGAGTTTCTTGAATTTAAATTATGTTCCATCTCAAGTTTTCTTTTTAACCAACAGATTTACCTGTTTTGAGAGTTTCACCTTGCCATATGATATTTAAATTTGACCCTATTAATCATATCAGTAGATATTTTATTTGGTTTTGTTTTCCAGGTTCTTACATGAATTAGAGAACATGTGACCTTTTTGACCAGAATTTTGCAAGAAAGACTAAAACGATGTCATTTTACTGTGTGTTATAAAATTCTTGTTCTAGCTTCTAAGGTACGAAGGATGCAGGTTATCTTTGGGGAAAATGGGGGAAGTGACAGTCATAGTTCTGATGCCGTAAGTGCTATCCAGATACCTTACAACGGTCTCTCTTTTGGGGACGGGTATGGTCAAGTGCATCAGTTCAGACTACTTCTCTCATCCTTTCCTCTTGGAAGTTAACTCAGTTTCTCATTTTCTGATTTACTGTTGTTACCTTTGGTGCATCAGTAACTCTCTGATTTTGATTTCAAGATTTCTAGAATCATTTCCTTCTTTGAAATCCCATTGCTGTGAGATTTAATAAAAGAGAAACAGAACAACTGTCTCTGCATACACCTCCTCAGTCCATGCACTGATCAGTTCTACTTCTCCTCCTGTCTCTATTCTGAATACTTTCCAGGTCATTTTATATACTTACATCAGCTTAATTTGCTAAAATGTTTCTTTGAGGCACTGATTTCTCTGTTGAATACAGTGGATGCCTCCCAACTATACACCAGTAAAATCACAGTCTATGCCTAATACTTCATGTCCTCAACATTCTGATGTTAATTTTCATTTTCAGACCCATTTTCCTGTAATTCTACAGTTGTCTTTCTACCCAAGTAAGATTTATTAATTCATTTTTTTTAACTTTAAAAAAATTTTGAATTTTATTTATTTATTTATTTTAGAGAGAGAGAGTGTGTGAGGGGTAAGGCAGAGAGAGAGAGAGAGAATCTTTTTTTTTTTTTAAGATTTTATTTATTTATTTGACAGAGAGACAGCCAGTGAGAGAGGAAACACAAGCAGGGGGAGTGGGAGAGGAAGAAGCAGGCTCCCAGCAGAGCAGGGAGCCCGATGCGGGGCTCGATCCCAGAACCCTGGGATCACATCCTGAGCCAAAGGCAAACACTTAATGACTGAGCCACTCAGGCACCCTGGGAGAGAGAGAATCTTAAGCAGGCTCCATGCACAGTGCAGATCCTGACTTAGGGCTCAATCCCAGGACCCTGAGATCATGACCTCAGCTGAAATCAGGACGCTTACCCGACTGAGCTACCCAGGTGCCCTTATAAATCCATTTTCTTTTTTTTTTTTTTAAAGATTTTATTTATTTATTTGACAGAGATAGAGACAGCCAGCGAGAGAGGGAACA